>NC_053023.1:437933085-438028934 GCF_003073215.2 Triticum urartu
GTCCGAAGGTTGAAGAAGACGTCGAGGAGCTCGATGCAGAGGCGCTCCTGCTCGGGTGACTCGTCGGGGAGGAAGAGGAGGTCGAGGCGGTCCTGTGACGGCGGACGAGGGCGGCGACGCAGCTCCGGGCGGCGGGGATCGCCGGCGGCGTCGACGCGGTCCGGTGCGGTTCGTTCCCCTCCCGATCCAATCGGGAGAGAGGGGGGAGGGAGATATTTCGGGGGGAGGAGTGGGGTGTCGGTGGGTGGATTAGGTTAGGGGGAGTGGGTATAAGGGAGTGGGGGTGGGGCACTGCTGATTGGGCCAGGTGGCCGGTCGGGCGGCCTGGAGGCCAGCTGGGCCACGGCCCAGCAGGGAGGGGTTTTCTCCTTTTTTCTGTTTTTGTATTCTCCTTTTTCTGTTTTATTTATTTAGCTACTGTTATGTACTTAGTGTAGGTACTAAACGATTTTAGTTAAAGTTGAAACTCCTCACATACTTACCTACTGATATTTTGGGTATTGTCCAAAAGGTTTGGGGGGTAATTTGGAATTGTTTGAAAATAAGTTCACATTTTAAAAGGCATAAAAGGTGTTGCATGACCACTTTAATTACTTCGAGGGGAGATTTAAAAATCCATTTAATGTTAGATCCTTCATGTTAATTACCTAGTGAATATTTGCAACCGACCGAACTTTTTTTGTTTTACCGGTTGAAGAAATAATAATTTGACTTTATTTTAACATTGAATTTGGATCGGGTTTGGATCAAAGTGAGGTTTAGCAAATTGACTGTGATGACATGGCAACATTAGGAGGGGATTACTGTTGCTTAATTTCCCGTGCGTCACAATTCTCCTCCACTACAAGAAATCTCGTCCCGAGATTTAGGAGGGGAGCGAGGGGGGAGGGATTGGGTTACGAAAAACCTAACGGATCTTCTCGGTCTTGGTTGCTCTTCTCGAAGAGGTCGATCCATTACGTTGATGTCTTCATTTCTCTGCTTCAGGCCATCTTGATGAAGTTGACATACTTTCCTTGGGAACTCCATCGTACTTACGAAAGAATAAAGGGTGGGTATTCTGGGAGAACGGACTTCTGCAAGGTTGACTATCTGGTAGCTAACATCGGGGAAGGTGGCCGAAAGTAACTCTCAAATTGAAACTTAAGAAAATATCGAGAGCAAGGTAAGAAGGTGCAATAAGAAGTTTCAAACGGATAGGCAATCATTTGTTGCCTAAAGCAGAGTGTGAAAGGGGTTCAGAGCAATGGGCATAAGTATTGTTTCGGATACCAGAATTGGTGATCTCTCGAAAGGTGGCTTGTGAATTACATACAAAGCCGTGCGTGAGGAATAACTTTGGAAACAGGGGGTACAGGAGAGTCAGGTTTCGATCCTGTGGAACTATGGGTTATGGGCCCACTATGTGTGTCAAAGTAGAAAGGGGCTGACATCTTGCACGGTCACAATAGCAAGGCATGTCAGAGGGTAGCCTGTCAGTTATGTCGGCAACAACATCGATACCAAGGGCGAGGGACGAAGAGAACCATTTTCCTGCTCGTTGAACGAGGCGGACCAATAGGCAAAGTTCTTGTCCATCGGTGGTTACCGGAATGCTATCAACAAAAGCAACAGGGTGGATTCAGATCTGATTGGTGTCAGGATAACTCAGACTCAGGATGCCTGAGAAGAAAGGTGCAACACAAATTGTTGAGATGACATTGTAAGATTCTCGGGAATTGAACTATAGAAGCGAGTTCCGAAACAAGAGCTCGTCATTAAACCAAGGAGAGGATAAGGAGGTGGTTGATGGACTCAGCGACAATTCATTGAGATTTTCAAAAGATGAATGTCCACACTTATGTGAACAAGGAGATAACATTTGTCAGATCAAATGATATAACAAGGTATGTTCGAGGAAAACATACATAGTTAAACATTGGTTGAGAGGTGCACCCAAAATATGGGCTAGGTAGCATGGTTAATGCTTAGAATGGTGATTCGATAACCAATGGTCTAAGAATGAAAGGTCGACCATTAACTTCAAAGCAATAGGGTCGCAAGAAGTTTTGAATTCGCACATCCAAGTTCAATTGTCGGTTTTTGGGCTGGAAACAACACGAGGACCAAGAAGGAATGGTGATGGTGAGAAGTATTACTTGTATCAAGATTTATTAAGAGGTGGTAAAATTCCCACGACGTTCTTGACATAAAAGGTGGTAATATTCCAGGTAAAGAAGAACAAATGCTGGATAGCATGGAACTCAAGGTATATCACAAAACACGAACAAGTTTGTGTTGGAGGGAAGGCAATAAAGTGGCCGATGATAACACAAATCATCAAGGGCAAGGATGGTATTTCTCATCATGAATTCGATTGATATCCTGGAAGAGCTCATAAGGTTGATGATGATCACAACAAGTTTGTCGAGAGATTTCAAGAAGATGCAATCGATCGGTGACGACATCACACCAAGGGAATGGTGAAGCAAAAGGTTACTATACCCATAGATAATATGCCATCTCATAATTCGGAGTTGTCTCTCAAGACAAATAATATGATGCGGAAAGTTCGATGTAAGCTTAGAGCATTGTCGGGATTGTGTCCCGGGGATGAAGGACATAGGTAGAATGGTCAAGCAGTCAGCCTGACGATGATGATGTAGTCAATCAGTTGGGAATGACATGATCGAGTACAAACTCATAAACAATGAAGATTACTAAGAGTTGTTGAACCGTAGTGCGGACTCGGTTCAGTTATCGGTGTCTTTGAGTGGTTAATAACTCAGAGCCCATGAAAAATTGTAATCAGTGAGAATGTAGTACTTGATGAAGAACTCATAATAAGTTATGCAGTTCCAAGATAATCTTGAGATACCAGGGGGTAATACTCGACGAAAGATCAAAGTAAAGGTTGGAATGGTGTATTGATCCACAGAAGACAAGTGCTCAAACTTGCCCGAGAAATGGGATCTAAGAAGAACATATGGTCGAAACCACGACTGCAAAGGATCAATTCACCGATACCAAAGGATATTATATCAAGGAAATAGTTATTACTACAAGAAGCTCCCATGATAAGTTCCACATCGGGTCCATGGGCATGAACACAAGGTTCAAGGTCGACTCCCACTTCTTTAATGCATAACCTTTCATTCACTTCTCGTCTTCGAAGAAGTTGCAGTGTTGAAATTTTATCTGGCGAAGCATCAGAAGAGTATGACTCGTGAAAACTTTCGGGTTCACACGGTTTTAGAGAAGGTATAGGTTCAACCCATCGGGGCATCTTAGAAACATATACCACAAGCTTCAAGAGTAATATCACCAGCTCAAAAGCAGAGCAAGGTTGAGAAAGTAGAGGATACAATTTACCAAAGGCATTATGTATCCGAGGGAAGGCTCACAAGTTTATTGAATATGAAGGACGCTGTCGGATAAAATCCATTAAAGGATCTGCCGGTCCATAACAGAGCTGATGTGAGCATCGGCACACAACCAGAGGAGGTAACAATGCAAAGGCATTGGATTATAGAAACAACTAACTAATCCAGAGCTCAAATGCAAAGGAATTATGATTTTCAAATCAAGGGACCATAAGCAAAAGCTCTGATTAAGGATGGATAAGTTGAATAGCCTTAGGGGTAAAATCGACGGCAATTTGATTGGTCGAGATCCAGCTCATGTTTAAAATGACGTGTGAGCCGAAAGGATGAATCATTGGATCTGATTGAGGATGGCGAGCATTCACAACATTTTGAATCAACGGACTCAAAATGATAATGACAAGGGATGCCAATAAAATTATAGACTTATGGGATTAACCATAATGCAAGCAAGTAAGAACTTCAAGAGTAATAGGCTACTTAGGATCTTCGGAAGTTCAAATAGTATTTTGAAGACTTTTGTGAAATACATGAACCAACTGGGGATGAGCAAATATCCGGTGAGTGCTAGAAATTACCCATAGTGGTATTCATGTGGCAAAGAAATGCAAGGCAGTAGGCACAAAGTATTCTCAGAACAATAGAGAGAATTTTGGGGCATCTTGTAATAACAAGATCAATGAGGAATGATTATATGAATGGCACGTGTACGTGGTTATCCATAGAGGTTTATCGATAGAAGGGAATTGCAAAAGCAACACGCACAAGGTCTCGACAGAATATCGGAGAGTATCTTCGAAATCTTCTAGTGTAGCCGGCGATCATCTGGACTGAAAGGGCTCTCCTGGAGAAAGTATTTTCGAGAACCTAAGTCAGATTTTTAGTAAATTCATTAAACCCGAATAGGAGAGAGTTCAGAGTCCCAGAGTAAGGAACGAGGAGTAAAAGAGCCTAATACCACACAGATGGCGATGTGGGCCCATAAGGCACACAGCCATGTTAGCAAAAGTTTTTGTAATGTCTAGACTCAACTTCGGCCAAGGAGTGTGGAAGGGGGATTCCTACAGACAGTCGGCTCTGATACCAACTTGTGACGCCCCCGATTTGACCGTACACTAATCATACACGCAAACGTGTACGATCAAGATCAGGGACTCACGGGAAGATATCACAACACAACTCTACAAATAAAATAAGTCATACAAGCATCATGTTACAAGCCAGGGGCCTCGAGGGCTCGAATACAAGAGCTCGATCATAGACGAGTCAGGGGAAGCAACAATATCTGAGTACAGACATAAGTTAAACAAGTTTGCCTTAAGAAGGCTAGCACAAACTAGGATACAGATTGGAAGAGGCGTAGGCCTCCTGCCTGGGATCCTCCTAACTACTCCTGGTCGTCGTCAGCGGGCAACACGTAGTAGTAGGCACCTCCGGTGTAGTAGGAGTCGTCGTCGACGGTGGCGTCTGGATCCTGGGCTCCAACATCTGGTTGCGACAACCAGGTAGAAAGGATAGAGGGAAAAGGAGAAGCAACCGTGAGTACTCATCCAAAGTACTCGCAAGCAAGGAGCTACACTACATATGCATGGGTATATGTGTAAAGGCCATATCGGTGGATTGAACTGTAGAAAGCCAGAATAAGAGGGGGATAGCTAATCCTGTCGAAGACTACGCTTCTGGCAGCCTCCGTCTTGCAGCATGTAGAAGAGAGTAGACTGAAGTCCTCCAAGTAGCATCGCATAGCATAACCCTAACCGATGATCCTCCCCTCGTCGCCCTATGAGAGAGCGACCACCGGTTGTATCTGGCACTTGGAAGGGTGTGTTTTATTAAGTATCCGGTTCTAGTTGTCATAAGGTCAAGGTACAACTCCAAGTCGTCCTGTTACCGAAGATCACGGCTATTCAAATAGATTAACTTCCCTGCAGGGGTGCACCACATAACCCAACACGCTCGATCCCATTTGGCCGGACACACTTTCCTGGGTCATGCCTGGCCTCGGAAGATCAACACGTCGCAGCCCTACCTAGGCACAACAGAGAGGTCAGCACGCCGGTCTAAATCCTATGGCGCAGGGGTCTGGGCCCATCGCCCTTTTCACACCTGCACGTTGCGAACGCGGCCGGAAGCAGAACTAGCCCCCTTAATACAAGAGCAAGCTTACGGTCCAATCCGGCACGCGCCACTCAGTCGCTGACGTCACGAAGGCTTCGGCTGATACCACGACGTCGAGTGCCCATAACTGTCCCTGCGTAGATGGTTAGTGCGTATAGGCCAGTAGCCAGACTCAGATCAAATACCAAGATCTCGTTAAACATGTTATCTTGAAATGACCGCGAACGCCGACCAGGGCCAGGCCCACCTCTCTCCTAGGTGGTCTCAACCTGCCCTGTCGCTTCGCCACAAAGATCCACTCGCGGGTACTCCTACGAGCCGACCCGTCTTTTATTCATCACATGTATCATGTATTAAGTATATAGTATATACCCGTGATCACCTCCCGAGTGATCACGGCCCGATAATATAGCATGGCAGACGGACAAGAATGTATGGCCACTGATGATAAACTAGCATCCTATACTAAGCATTTAGGATTGCAAGTAAGGTATCAACAGTTGTAGCAACAATGACAGGCTATGCATCAGAATAGGATTAACGGAAAGCAGTAACATGCTACACTACTCTAATGCAAGCAGTAGAGAGAAGAGTAGGCGATATCTGGTGATAAAAAAGGGGGGCTTGCCTGGTTGCTCTGGCAAGAAGGGGTCGTCAACACCGTAGCCGCACTGGGTAGCAGCGGCGTCGGTCTCGGTGTCTAGCGAGAGAATAGGGGGAAGAAACAATGAATATATCGCAAACAAATGCATGACGATGCATGACATGACAAAGCATGATGCTAGATGTGCCCTAACGCGGTACGAGGTGGTACCGGTGAAGGGGGAACATCCGGGAAATTATCCCCGGTGTTTCGCGTTTTCGGACAGATGAACCGGAAGGGGAAAGTTGCATGATTGCTATGCTAGGGATGCGTGGCGGACGAACGGGCTGCGTATTTGGATTCATCTCGTCGTTCTGAGCAACTTTCATGTACAAGGTATTTTCAACCGAGTTACGGATTATTTTATACTGATTTTTAAAGTTTAATTTATTTTCTAGAATTAACATATTATTCTAATTCGGGTTGACTAAGTCAATTTGACTAGTCAAAAGGGGATGTTTGGCCCACATGTCATAGACTATTCACCTACACAAATAAATAAATCTAACTTATTTAAAGTGGGGCCTACATGTCATCTACTACTAGACTAACTTAGCACTAAACTAGTACTACTACTAACTAAGCCTAGCAACTAATTAAGTAAGGGCCGGCCTGGGCACAGCCGTGCACACACAGTCACGGTGTCACGCACACAACACACTCACACACAATGCTAGAGGTTAAATCAGTTTTCCGTTAACAGAAGATAGCATTTTGTGATTTTTGTAGGAATTAATTCACGCGTTATTTGAAGCCGTCCAATGAAACAAAATGAAGCTTGTTACATCTACTTTCCGTTCATATAATTTTTACCCATGTTAGGATTTATCTTATCGCTGTTCAGGGGCTGTTTAAAGGGCTAGACATTGTAGAAATACAAAAGCTAGCTAGCGCTACAGTAACTGAATGTTACTGTAGCAGCAGCAGCACAGGCAGAGTAGCAGCGGCAATGGGGCAGCAGCGGCTGCGGGCGGCGAGGGAGGCCGGCCGTGGCTGCGTCAGGCAAAGGCGGGCGACGGTCGCGGCAACAGCGGCAGCCAGCACCAGTTACAAATGGCGGCGGCAGGCGAGAAGCAGCAGGAGAGCATGCAGAGCAGCCGCCGTGAGCGCAGCAGCACAGCGACAGGAGCAGCTCGCAGGGGCGCGCGTGTGCGGCAGCGGGTGGACGGGCGTTGCGAGGTGAGTGCGGCGCGCGCGGTTCGAGCAAAAGTGACCGGAGTTGGCCACAACGACGACGTCGGGCGGCGGCGGTTGTGAGCTTGCGACGGGGACGGTGCTGCAGTGTGCGCGTGAGTAAACGAGGAGGCTAGGCGAGGCCTAAGCGATGCGGTGAAGCAGATGGGTCGCAGCACGGGGCCGTTTGGTCGCCGGAACGAGGCCGGCGACGAGCTACCTGCCGGCGAGCTTGGGCAAGTTGGGGGCGGCGTGTACAGCTAGCGAACGGCGACGAGAGAGAGAGAGGGGAGGAAGCGGGGGCTCACGTTGAGCCTCTAGAGGTGCAAAGCGGGCTCAGGGGAGGCTCGACGGCGACGAAATCGGCGACGGCGCGCGGGTGTCCGAAGGTTGAAGAAGACGTCGAGGAGCTCGATGCAGAGGCGCTCCTGCTCGGGTGACTCGTCGGGGAGGAAGAGGAGGTCGAGGCGGTCCTGTGACGGCGGACGAGGGCGGCGACGCAGCTCCGGGCGGCGGGGATCGCCGGCGGCGTCGGCGCGGTCCGGTGCGGTTCGTTCCCCTCCCGATCCAATCGGGAGAGAGGGGGGAGGGAGATATTTCGGGGGGAGGAGTGGGGTGTCGGTGGGTGGATTAGGTTAGGGGGAGTGGGTATAAGGGAGTGGGGGTGGGGCGCTACCGATTGGGCCAGGTGGCCGGTCGGGCGGCCTGGAGGCCGGCTGGGCCACGGCCCAGCAGGGAGGGGTTTTGTCCTTTTTTTCTGTTTTTGTATTCTCCTTTTTCTGTTTTATTTATTTAGCTACTGTTATGTACTTAGTGTAGGTACTAAACGATTTTAGTTAAAGTTGAAACTCCTCACATACTTACCTACTGATATTTTGGGTATTGTCCAAAAGGTTTGGGGGTTAATTTGGAATTGTTTGAAAATAAGTTCACATTTTAAAATGCATAAAAGGTGTTGCATGACCACTTTAATTACTTCCAGGGGATATTTAAAAATCCATTTAATGTTAGATCCTTCATGTTAATTACCTAGTGAATATTTGCAACCGACCGAACTTTTTTTGTTTTACCGGTTGAAGAAATAATAATTTGACTTTATTTTAACATTGAATTTGGATCGGGTTTGGATCAAAGTGAGGTTTAGCAAATTGACTGTGATGACATGGCAACATTAGGAGGGGATTACTGTAGCTTAATTTCCCGGGCGTCACATCTACGCTCACTTCACTCATTTTGCTCCGTACCTAGTCACTTGTTGAAATCTGTAGAAAGAAAATACTCCGTATTTGGGAACAGAGGGAGGCTTTTACTCCATACTATTTGGGAACAGAGGGAGTATCACCATATGGAGGGAACAGAGGAAGCTTGAAATATGAACATGTCAATGGGAGAGAGTAAGCCCCATGCATGCATGCATGCAACATGCAACACTCGCACATACACATGGGCGCACGCAACACTCACGCACCCATGCGACACACAGCACACGACGCAACACACACGCTCACGCTCAAGTGCTCAACCTACTCCCTACGTCCGTGAAAGATTATACATTTTGAGATTTACACATTGACCAGGGCATAATTAACGCGCAAAAGTAGCAGACTTATGTGTGCATGCGACCATTGAGATACGAAGATTGAATGAAGGCCGTTGCATGCTTTAATTAAGGATAGACATGTAGCCTATACCTACAGCACAAGTTGGTGCATTAGTCAATCAATATCGATTTAGATTAAAGGCTAAATGCATTGGAAGTGTAGATGTACATCATGTACTACACTCTTTTTTTATAGCTGATGTACACTCTTTGTTGGAAGACCGAGGGAGGACACGTGCATGCACTCACATACACAGCCAGGGCGGTTCGCGTGCAAGGGTTGGACTCGTGTCGCACCTGCGTAAAGTTTTGTTTAACTGATTTCTTTGCTCTGCCAACTAACAGGTGGGACCCAGAAACCAGGTGACAATTTAACTAGTCAACAAGGTGCCACGTCGACTATGTGGCCGGTCAGTAGGGTGCAATACGGTGCTCTACGATGAGCTAGTGATCGTATAATCGCCGCAAAACTATATATAGTGACCGTAAAGAGCGTAGTGTTACATACATTAACCGCCAGTGTATTTTTATTGTTTCAAATTAAGCCATATTAATCAGAAAGGACACAGTATGGACTACTACTACTAGTACTAGTACTGCTTTGATGTGTCCTATCAACTCGCCAAACGAGGAGAAGCTTGCTTACTACGCCTCTCCCTCGCCCGCGCGTGCGGTGGTTCGCAGGACGAGGAGAGGGTTTTGACTACAGTGCCCTCTCCCTCTCCATCTCCCTCGCCCTCGCCGTCGCCCTCGCGGTGACGTGCAACAGTTCAATCGGTGTCAGATTGCCAGAAGCATATTGTACTATAGTATCATCATTGTTGGACCTTCCGAAGAGGCGAAGAGCCAAGTGCAAGGTTCACACGAGTACGAACTGTTGAACCTCCCGAAGAGGCAAAGAGCCAAGCGCAAGGTTTTATAGGAGTTGTCGTCCTAGTAGGAGTGTACTACAACTATAGCAAACGATGCTACTGTATGATGTCGCCACATCATGTATATCCAAAGCTGTGCCACCTTTTTTTTCTCAAAGAGCGTGTTGGAGCCCGTGCAACAACCACACAAGTTGCACGTACACATAACACATTTACTAGTAATAAATTCTAAAGGACAAATGCCAGTATGCCACACAAGTTCATCTCCAATTCATGTGATAAATTTGTGCACGACTAGTCTACATATATTCACAGCGCTACCGTTCACAATTACCGTACTCCACTTACACGTTATAGATGGGCTACATGTCCTCCTCCAGGTTCCAGTCCCAGGTGTTCTTCATGGATGGCACGATCCATAGCGGTGGGCAACAGGAATCATTGTCGTAGCTTTCTAGTCCGGTTTCACACGATGGAGACTCATCCAAGCTGAAGCGGCACAAATCAGGGATAGCGTGTCCCAGCATGTCGTTCATCCGGCGGTGCGCACTGAAGAAACAACCATGCTTCATGAATGGCAGGCCTTCCATGTCGTGCACGGAAGGTGGCATCCGCTTCACAATGGGGTAGCTGTCCCCGATGAAAAGCGAGTACTCTCCAAGAGGTTCCTCGGCACCCACGTAGCATCACGGGGGTCGAACTCGGCGCCGTTCATCTGGTACACGCGGCATCCCAGATCTGGACACATGGTGACGTACATAGTCAAGGTCCATGCATAATAATGTTGTGCTCAAATATGGCGGTCAGTGATACTGTGCAGCAATTAGTACTACTTCGATATAGAGGAAGTAAAATAACCGGCTTATTATATATAGCCACTCTTGGCTACATGGATGAGATAGTAAGACATGGAAAAACAAAAATGGTGGCAGCTAGTGGGTTCAAGTCTTCAAGGGCCTAGCTAGCTATACGCGTCCTCCAAGGTAAAAAGTACTCCTACTAGTACTACAAAGTATACTACTAGTACAACAATGAAAGAGAAGGCGAGAGGGTTAAAAATGGAATACCTGGGTAGATGGTGACGGTCCGATCGTGGTAGATTGTGTGACCATGTTGCACATCAGTGGTACCATGGGTAACGACTGCTAAGATAGTTGATCCCAATATGCCAAAGTCAGCTACAAGGTTCCAGGTTAGACCGAATCGCGGATGCAAATGCACATCCAGGATCGGCGATCTTATTTTGATCGGGGGATGACTGGTCCCTGCAAAATAATGGAGTACCGTTAGGGATGCAAATGATGGTCTGTGCATTCCGTTTGTAATCTCCCGTACCGTAGGATGGCAACCAGATGAAACAAGTCCCCTGGCTTGTCACCGCGAAGATGCGGCCTAGATGGCGCACGGCGTCTTTGAACATGTAGGGGTACAAATCTGTCGTTGCCAACATGCGCCAGCCTCTGCCGTTACTGCCTCTTGCATTGACGGCAATCCTTATGTCGAACACTGCGATGAGATAGTAATCGTCATAGCAGCGTCGCTTTGTCGGCGGGCCCGCAATTGCTATCTTCTTCAATCTCATGTAGGCATCATCATACGTATTCAAGCCCAGCCAGTCCGGAAGGCCAATCCCAATGGTGGAGAAGGGGTCTACTGGAACGGCCGCACTGTTGTGGATGTTGTGCAAAATGATGGTGGTATCCGGCCAGAGGTATGCAAGCCAATCTTCGTTGGCACCGACCCAGGCCTATATATAAGACGGTGGGCAGCGGAGAAATTACAGGATGGAAATGGAATAACTAAGTACTACATGATCAAACTCCATTACTGACCTGCTCATCGGACAAAATCTGACTACCTCTCAACGTCGGCAACTCTAGCGGAGTCAACGTGCAACCATGGCCAAGGAGCGGTGGACTGTTCGAAGGATTGTCCCGTAGAAGAACCTTCTCCTCGAGGACGCATGGAAGACCAACAAGCATGGCCTTTTCCCAAGCATGTTTAAGCAGCGTCTTGAAAAAGTTGCTGCAGGAAGCATCGAGTCTTGCGGCGGTGAGGACGTCGGAGCGGCGTGCGATTTCTCCCAGAGGATCGTCGTCCAAGGTCTCCCAGCCCCGACGAGGAGGAGAACCACCTGGCGAATCCATGGGAGCAACGGCGAACTGCCTTCTCTTCGGGGGGAGGGGAACTGGCGAGGAGGATATAAGAGCGTAGTAACCGCAGGGCCTCGTCCCTTCCAACTGTAGATCATTCCTCAGCGAAGGGGTGAGGCTATTATTTACTACTAGTACTAGCATTATGGAACGTTATGGGATTGCATTATACTGTAAATAATAGCACTAGTAAGAAATTTTTGGCACTAGGTAGTAGTTTTTGGCGTAGATTAAGAAATTTTGGGTATGTTTTTGCCATTTTTTGTACACGCCAACTAGTGTCAAAAACGTCTTACATTATGTGACGGAGGAGTACATACTCGTACTGTAGCAGTACTAGTACTACTTTTCTCAACTAGTAGTGCGATGTACTGTACTTCTAGTCTAGTCTAGTATAGTGCACCAGTTTTGAACTCTTGAATCTCAAGGCCAATGAGCTATAGTTGAAAGTGGAGGGTACTACTGTTCTCTAGAACCATCGTTGTACTATCAATGCAGGGGAAGTACACCTGCATAGTGGCCTACTCTCGGTGCTCTATTCAGCCGCTCCTCTCATGTAGCTGGCCTACTCAGCCGCTCCTCTCATGCACACACTAGCAGCCTGGTTATCAGCGACAGTTACTGCGGGGGCGGAACATTTGAGTTATTAGATACAGCAAGACTAGGCTTTTCGCTTCCATTTGTGGAGGTGTAATGGATCTCGTCGAACTTTGTTAGTAGTTCCTTCTTTATGAATGAGATGAAGCAAAGCTTTTGCCTCCGTTTCAAAAAAAACATGTCAAGAGGAATTTCTTTTATAGTAGAGCCGATAATGGAGTGAAGTCCATGCGTGCAACGCCACAAGCTACAGAGTAGTAGTAGAGCACTTTACGTACAGAGCCATATTGCATAGTTCCCAATGCCCCGCCAGGCTTTTCCGGCTCCTCGGGCTTAATTGGGAGGCGCTAGTTTAAATATGCTACTAGCTGATGAGGAAGCTGCAAGCGAGGTGTGGCTAGGGCAAGCACGCGAGCCACGTGATGCTGGGAAGGAAAACACGTTCACGTTGCTAGGCTGTCCAGTGCACCCATATTGTGGGGCCGCACGTCTGTTTGACTTCAAAACTCAAACTACCCGTGTAAAATATTGGCTCACAGCGAAGTGTAGTAGTACAATTTTTTTAAAAGGCCGCCGTGCATTCGGCCGGGATTGAACCCACAAAACGAGGTATACACTCTCGCGACCACTAGTAGTACTCGTTGGAGTAAAACGCAACCTAGAATCTCCTTTTGTCGCTAGTAGTACGTACATTGTTCCTTACAAGAAACCCCTAAGAGCATGGTTAATAGTATAGCCAGCTGCTGGCTATAAGCCAATGCCATGTCATCTACAGCCCATCTTATAGCCAACATGTACAATAATAGATCAAAAGAGTGTACTACCTTTTTATTATATGGCCCACTTCTCATTCTCACAAAGTGCCTAGGAGCACGTGCTAGAGCTGTCTCTTCACGAAGAGCCCGCTTACCTTCTCTCTCCTCTTCTCTTTCCTCCAACTAAGCAGAAATATACTAGTTTATTTCTTATAGCCCGCTGACTTAGCTCTATTGTACTTGCTCTAATAATGCAAGAAACCACTAAAATGCCAAGAAACTACTACCACTTGCATACGCGGCAGACTTAAGATAAGACTACCTTATCAACCATTGAACATGCTCTTACCAACAAAAATCCTCGAGTGACCTCCTACCTCCGGCCCGTCCACCTAGTCATCCTCGGCCATGGGACGCAGCTACCACCGCCGGCAGAAGGCGAGGTCAAAACCGCCGGCGGTGCGGAGCCCATGTTGCGGCAGCCCGGATCCCAGCTCCGCCCGACGCTCGCGGCCGCTAGCTAGCCAAGATATCTCCGTCCAGCTGCTTTTCTGCAAGGTTTGCTACTTAGATTGGCACGACAGCGCGACGACTTGCTCGCGCGCACCGCGCTAAGGCCAGCCATCTGGCTCGAGCGAAGGCCAGCGCGGCGGCTTGCTCGCTCGTGAGTCACGCTCGGGCCAGCCTGCCAACCCGTGCGGAGGCCAGCGCGGCATCCGGCCCGTCCGGCGGAGTGGCGGCCAACTCGGTCATCATCGGCGCCACCGACGAACACGCACCAGTACTGTTTGAAGTAATGTTCAGGAAAAATAATGATTTGAGGGGGAATAACAGGATAGAAGGTCAGATGTGGGTCCCTCATGTCAACAGTCAAGCAAAATGTGTTGGTTTAAGCTGCCTCGTCAGCACGGACCTGTGGGCCAACCCTGTCATAAATGGGTTTAAACGAACCTAACCGGTAGGAGTACTAGGTAGTTTTTGGCGTGGATTAAGAAATTTTGGGTATGTTTTTGCTATTTTTTGTACAATAGATTCTTCCTAGGGCTGGTTGAAAGTGGTAGTTTTTTGTTAAATACTCTACGTATTGTAAGTAGGAGTGAAAGTTAAGCTTTGGAAGCCAATAAGCAAGGCTAGTTACATAGTGCATATGTGTACATGATTGAAAGTAAATATCAACCATGAGTGACTAATATCTTGATGGAAAACTCGAAACTATGGAATACTAGGAAAAAATGCATGGTTGGAAATACTAGCAATGTTCATGTCGGTTGCAATGAATCATAATTAGAATAATACTTATTCACAAACTTGGTACAAAACACTCTAATTTTGATATACATATGTCACTAGAGATATATTATGTTTCAATTAGAATATATTCCTTGGGCTGTTTTGGTGAGGTCAGGGAGGGATGTGGTTGGTTTTAAGATACTAATTATGGGTTTTTCCTGTAAATTGGTAGAAAAGTGGGATGTTGGTGAGAAAAGGCAACAACTTACCTCACAATCGTTAGATGTAGATCTAATGGTCAGAAACGACGGATGGCAAACACACCAGCATCACCAACTTAGTCTTGTGTAGGAGTACTAGCAAGATCCGTGCATTGCACGGAACATCAAGATGCATTTTTTTATAAAACACTTGTTGTGATTGACCCTTGCGGGAGTAATCCCATGTGTAAAAACTAATGATATCTCGAGAAATATGAGATAATGTGAAGAGGAGTGGGGTGTGGTGGTGGTTGGTGGTCGGACTGAGCGGAGGCATGGGGATTGACGACGCCGGCAGCGGCCACCAGGCCAGTTTGTTCCAGAGGCTTCCTTTCTTAATTGCTCAACAATGAGGTTTATTGGAGATAAGGATGAACGAGGGAAGGCCTTGTCTACAAATGTGGAGAGGGGTGCGGGTATCTTTTAGTTTAATTTCCATCCATCAGATATAGATCGGACGGTCTATATTGCAAGATGGCACACGTACCATCAAAACCAACTCAGTTTTTTATAAGAGAAGAAATATAAGTATGGAGATACAAAAATATTATCGATACTTTCTTCTGTAAACTAGCATCTACATTCTATTCAACGCCTCGGCATGTGGGACCTTAGCACAATGACTTCTCGATTGTGTAAAACAAAGATTTTCCCGTCGCCGACAAGGAGGGGGTGACGGCGGCGCGCTTTTTGGCTTGCTCTAGTCCTAGTAGTCATACTAGGTGGTCTAAGCACGTGTAGATTTATTCTTTTTCACGTCTCGTGTTTGCCGTACTGCCACGACTGTTGATGAATAGACGGTAAGTTATTCACGGGGAAACCCTTGTTGAGCGTGTTTGCGAGAGAGAGAGAGAGAGAGAGAGAAAGAGAGAGAGAGAGACAGTGTGCGTGTGTGATATGTTAGAGACTGAGGCAATGATAACAGATTCTTTGTGTCTATTTGTGTGGAGGATAGAGAGAGACATGTACATGGGGCTTTGTGTTGTGTAACATGGAGACACATATACATAATTATAGAGTGAGTGTGTGAGATACACATGCGGACATCAGGAGAGATGAGGATCAAGATAAATGGGTGTTTGTGCGTGTCTGTGTGTGTCGGTGCACGCGTTTCTGTGTGAGAGGGAGAGAGTGTATGTGGAGTAGAGAGACCACTGATGATGTAGACCTAGTATAAGGGAAGGGGGAATGGTGTGACATGTGTAGAAGCGAGATAGCACGGGTGCGGGCGGGGGGAGCAGGCTATTTGGAAGAGACATCGAGTGTGTGTGTGTGGGAGAGGGGTGTGAGAGCGAGAGAAAGAGATAGCTAGCGACGGAGAGAGAGAGTGAGAGAGGAAGAGAGGGGGCGAGAGGGGTCGTTTGTGTCCATAAATGGCGTATAGATAGGGAGACAATGTTGATGTTGTCCGAAATTGGCCTATGAACGGAGACATAAGGGAAGCGAGTCATCGTGTGTGTGATAGGGACTTCATGAGAGATCTAGAATAGATGGTGTAGAGAACAATGTGCGAAATCAAGAATGATTATACATTAGGGACCTATGCAAAGAGTCACGACATATATGTATACAGGGAAGGAGCTGGGGCGGGTCCGCATGTGGGAGAGATAGAAAGAGGAGAGTGGTGCACAAGGAGACAAAGTGTGCTTGTTTGCAGTGGGGGTGGTGTGTGAGGTGAGTGCGCGAGAACCACATAACTAGGGAGATAGACGTTTGGGGGGGGACGTTTTGTGTGTATGGGAAATATACACTCTACATAGTGCGTGTGCTTGGGTAAGAGAGATAGCGGGAGACCTAGAGAGTGAGGGAAGAGATATGTGCATGCCCGAGAGACAAAGTGATAGAGACCTATGTTGGGTCCGGACTTTACAAGAGAGAGGGGTGTTAATGTGCTCGTGTGTTGGTGTTTGGGGGAGAGAACGGCTTCTCTATGTGTGTGTGTGTGTGGTGGTGGGGGGCTTGACTTCAGATAAAGAGTGAGGTGTCTATATTTGAGGTACTTTAGCGTAATTTAGATATTGTGCACTCATGGTTGATCAATTTGTTTCACAGTTTGTACTATGAGATAACGATACTTTTGAACATGCGTGATATACCTTGATGTACCAGAATTACAAACCTAAGATTGGAATTTTGGAATTCGACTCCATCATTAGCTTTTGTAATTCATTTAAACGGAGGTACATTTTTTAAGCCAGGATTTCGTGATTTCAAATTCATATATCAAACCTAGAGATATACACATACGGGCATGTTCAAACTTTATAATCATCCACTTTATTCATACACATACACATTTTTGCTTTTGTCATCATATTTAGGATAAACACATTTGGAATTTCATTTGAATTGGACCATATGATGGTATTTGCTTGTAGTAACTCAATGATCCATATTTGAATTGAATGGACAATCTAAGTTTCGAGTTGGAGACATTGATTTTCAAAACTTGCACATTTTTTTGCGTGCAAAACAAACAAATTATCGGCCATGATATCATGGTCGGCCGTACGAGAGCAGAATACTTATAATTTTAGGCGCCAAAAGCTTTCAAACTTCCCGCTCACATCGAAATATCACGCGCCCGAAAGTTTAGCCCTGCGATATTCCTGTTTTACCCTTGCCACATCAACGGAAAAGGGCTGCTTTGGTAACTCCATTGTTTTCCCCTCTTTGCCCCCAACATTCTTCCCCAGAGCCCCCCCCCTTCCCCCCCCCGCCCCCCCCCCCCCGACCACAGCAAGCCACCGAATCTAGTCCTTCGCCGCAGCGGTGGACCTCACACCCCGCCGGATCTACCTTCCGCACCTTGGAACCCCCAACTGCGAACTCACCACTTCACCGGAGCCGCTTCAGCGACTGGCTTGTCCACCGCTCCAGATCTCCTTGACCGCCATCATGGTCCACCGCACCGGATCTGCTTAACCAGCGCCCTCGTCCACCACAACGTAGGCCCTTCACTGACTCCCTCGTCCGCCCCTTCGCTGGCCCTTCATACAAGCCCTCGTCCGCCGCAACAGATCCGCCTCACCGAAAGCACTGTACAACGCGCCCACCGAAGCCTTTGTCCACTACACCGGGCCCGCTCCACGCACGCCATATTCAACTCCACCGGCCCTGCTTTACCGACGCCGCAGCCTCATCAGGTTATTTCGATTTCTACTCCTTCGGGTTTTCTCTTTATCGTGCAACTGTTCACTTACCACAGATGAGCTTTCATGTATGTCGACAGGCGCCGTAACCGTAGCACCAGAGCCGCTTCAGCGACGGCGACAGCCAGCCCAAACTCAACCGCAACACGAGCACCATCGACAATCTTTAGCTATCAAGTATGACAACGATACCCATACGCCACCGAGAATCAGGTACTATTATCCAACGGTCGGCGCCTACGTTCACTTTCCTAGCATAAGCACCGCACCTTTGAATTTCTTCAGGGCATCATTCAGTTTTTCATGAGACGCGTTATTCTGCTTGCACCTGCAGGGCCATACTTCTGGCAGTGAACATGTTACATGTGCTAAATTACATACCAGTGCACATATAGTTAATATGCTTTAGTTTTGTTCCGATGCCACTTGTTGGTTCCATCAGACTGCTTAATGTTCTCTATGCTTAATTACACATTAGCAAACTAGCATGTGGTTCCGCTGCTTTCTGTTCGTTTTACCCTACATTTTCTGATGCTAGCTATTACATCACTGCTCCGAGCCTCTGTTCATTACTTGTTTGTGTGTTCTTGATCTTCCCAAGATGCATGACTAATTTGATGCTTCTATTATTATGGAGCTGCCAACCCCATCAAGCAAAATATTTGTTCTTTTGGGGCTGGCACCTCGAACAAGCATAAAAATATAGGGAAGCAGATATAATGTCGTGTATGCACACACCCTTCTTTCATTAGTTTAGATGAACCATTGATGATCAATTCGGACCAGTGCATGCGATTAAAATTAATTTTACCTAAATAGATGGTGTAGAATAAACTACAAGAACTTGATTTGCAACCACGGGATGCTGACGATATCTTCAAAGAACGTTGCAACAGCAGCTAGGCTTCACAACAACATATGGTAAGCTAGTGTGTTTTAGTACATGTGAAATGTAATGCGAGTGGGATGCTTTCTTGGCTTGTGCCCTCAACGTGTAATCCTACCGAATTACAAATAGTTCAGTTGTCTGCTTTACTGTATTGCTTGATTCGAATGCTTATTTGTTGTTACGCTATACCTGAGTTGGCCAGTATGTCAGCAGTGCCTGCTGTACTATCGTAAAGAAATGCATGCCTATTTCATTTGAGTCCTTAACTTTTCCTCTCAATTTCATCACAAGACTGTCTTCGTAGTTTATATGAGGCCACACTGTTAAGTGCTTTTTCAGATTGTTGGCAACTTAAATATAGCGGTTGTACACTCCCTTTTAACTAGGGATGTTAACTGGGTCCCATTTAATCCCGATTAAAGTCCACTAGTGGTATGGTAGTTCAAAAGAGTTTTTGTTTTTTGAGGAAAATGAACTAGGGAGGTAGCAAAAACTAACTAGATGGGACTGGCAGATGTCGTTCATTTGCCACTTACATCCCTAGTTTCATCTTACCATTTTAATTTCTTTTCGGATGATGCTGCTTCAAACCATTTAAATATAGTTTGCCATGCTCGGCAATAATTCGTCTGTCATTTACCATGTAAGCTTACTGCCTGGATCATACGATAACTATCTCTTACTGATGTCCAGCGGAAACCTTTCAGGATGCCGTTCACACTAGGACACAATGTACAACCCCAGAATCTATTTGTGGAAGCAGTGCACCATCCATGTTACCAGATGGTAGCAGTTCAGAGGCAACACCGCCGGAGAGCAGTCTGAGCACAGATAATATAGTGCTTGAGGCTCTACTAGAGGTAGAAAGAGATGGTGTGGCTGCCATGAATGAGGTAATCTTTATCTTGAGGCTGGAAATTACGGAATTAGTGGCACGCATTATGCAAGCAACCCAAGAATTGGAGGAAGTAAGAATGTTGCATTTGAAGACGGAGGAGGTCGTGCTGTTTCTGCTATCTGAAGCCCAAGGTAATCCCGGTTCTTCTTTAGATACCAGTTGAAATTGTCATTAGATTATTGTACTTGCATGTTGTGTCATGTCTCTAAATGGATTATGTTGCAAGACCCCCTATGTTATCCATGTGTTGTAATGATCCGAATTTTTAGGCGAGGTAATCCTCAGTACTTGTATGATTGACATAAGGTGAACTGTTTTTCGTGTGAGCATATTGTATTGGATGAAATAATTGTTTGACTCAGAGTGTATCCAACCTACTGAATTCGAAGATCATAGCATTTCTAAATCATAATCATATATAAAGGTGGAATAAATCTTTGTTGTGGTTTTGAAGAAATAAATAACAAAACGTATAATTATCTGTGGATATTCGTAATCGAATACAAATTGGATTTGAATTTAATTTGCCAGGTCCCAGGGCAAACGTGAATGCTAATTCTCCCAAGTTTTGAACGAAGCGGCTAAACACTCACTATAATTTGTGGGCTGCCCGAAGCAAGTGTTTGCGAGATGGAAATTACTGTCTACCCCTGACACTTGACATCCTTATCGACTGGATTTACACTGCTGTCGATAGGGGTAGACTAGTAACTTCAATCAGACGCGACACGACGGCCTTTGAGCCCATTCAGACACGGTGGGCGCCAAACATGGGCGGCAAAACACATTTGATTCAAGCTTGTCCGAAAGACATGTGTCTCTTCCTCCATTTCCCCATTCATACACGGTGGGCGGCAAAACAAACTCTCCTCGTCCGAAATCGATGTAGGCTAATATTTTAAATAGGGCAGATGTGTAACTTCCATCAGACGTGACACAACCGCCCTACCTGCCAGCCCCATTCATACACCATGGGCGCCAACTGTGGGCGGCAAAACACCCTCTCCTTGCCCGAAGTATTTACCGGCAAATATTTCAGAGATGCGAGATTACCGTCCTATCCCCAACCGACGCGATGTCCGAAATTTTAAACGGGGGATAAGTTTGTAACTTTCCCCCATTTTAGAGAAGCGCGTCCCAAAGTTTGAGATCCCCCCCTCCCCTCCATTTCCCCATTCATACACCATCGGCGGCATGACAACCTCTGCATTGCGGCCAGCCTCCTCCGTCCGCCACCCCATCCTCCACCTTGCTGGAGCCGCTACCCCTACCCCATCGTCCACTGCAAGATATGGACGTCTCTCATCCACGGCGCTGGACCAGGATCCTTTCATCGCCTCCTCTCGCTTCATCGGCGCCTTCGTCCACCTTGTCGTTGCCGCTCCTACGACTGCCTCGTCCACGGCAACAAGATATATCCCCCGACCCGGCCGTCTGCCGTCTAAAGTCTTCTTCCCCGCCGCCGACAGCCATCGCACCCGCAGCACCCTCAACGTATCAGCATAGGCCTACACGGTGTCGCAAGAGAGGTGGTACTCTTCCATATGTGCTTAAGTTATTGATCTCACCTGGAAAATAGATCGTAATTTGTTTACTGTACTTTTTCTTGTCCATACCAAATCGTAGTGGCTAGTTGAAAGCAAACATTGGTTGCGAAGTAGCTTTGTCCGGTTTGCACCCTCAGATCCACCGTGGCACGAGCACTATACTCGTAAAGCTTATGGTTTCCCCCCTTTATATTCACTACCATCATCGTAGGTGCTTCGTGTCATGCTAGCACTGCTCCTCAAGACCTCAACCCAAAGCTTGCGTGTTGAAATACGAATCTGATATGATGCTCATATCACTAAAATAGAGAATGTTTAATTGGTCACCTAATGTTCCTATATTCGTTTCGAAAAGCATGTGCGCCACCCACTGGTCCAGCTAGTTCCACTTTCTTGATTTTTCTCTTGATGCTTTGGGTTTTCCCCTTTTATCTACTCTACTATGATCTGCGTAGGTGCTTTCTGTCGTACTAGCATTACTCCACCCTTAACAACACAACACTCAGAATTCGAAAGCTTAGTTGTTCAAATATGATTGTGATAGGATACTGATATTAGTTAACTGACACATTTAATTGGTTAGCTAAAGGTCCCACTTGAGTTTCCAAATGCATGTCGCGACATATAGAGAGACAGCATAATTGCATTTCTTTGTCACTTGTTGACCGTACTTTCTTGTCCATACCAAATCTTAGTTGTTATTTCAAAGCAAACATCGGTTGCTAACTACCCTTTGCGCGGTTTGCAGCTTCAGATCTGCCATCCCACTACCACGGTCAACATTGTACTCATCATGCTTATGTTTTCCCCATTTTATGATGACCACAATCAGCCTGCGTGGTTCGTGTCGTAATAGGACTGCTCCACCCATCGAGCTAAACAAGTTTAGTTGTACAAATTCATATCTGATATTATTGCTGATATTAGTAAAACTGGGAGATGTTTAATTGGTTAGCTAAATGTTCCTACTTTAGTTTCGAAATGCATGTGAGCCACATATGGAGAGACCGGAAAGAATAGTATTTCTCTGTGCACTCTGGTTCATCATGGGTGGCCAACCGACATTGTATTGAAAGACTTGTAATATCTTCAATCTGCTTGCTCTTCTGCTCTTCTTTAAGATGGTACTCTTCTCTTGCGGTCAACTGGTCAGGTCGAGTTGTTCTCCCTTAGTATATTTTGAATCTGTCAGGTCAGGTCGACTTGTTCTTCTTTACTATATGTTGAAGCTATCATCTGCGAAGTGTCATCACTTCTGGAGCTCTCATATTTTGAGTAGTAGGCCACATTATATTAATGCACACAACAAATTACAGCATGCATGGCATCTTTTAAAAGAATTGTAGAGATAGCACAGAGGGGTTTACAGGGAGGCAGTATTGGATTAGAATCACTTCTGCATTACAAAGAAAATCTCACTTGTTTTTATGTTTTCATGCATGTCAGATATTGAACATTATCAAAATGAATATGAGAATGGGCGCACGAGAGGAATATTGCGGAACAATCCACTGGCTAACAAACTTGGCATGGTGGAGGATGGCCTATCTTATTCACCCATCAAGGTGCTTGCTCTAACTTTGCAAAGTTATATTGGTCCCACATATTTTGCATCTGACCTCTTGCATTACTTCTACTTTGTTACACCACCTGCTTAGTTTAAGCATCATATATGAGTATATGCCATACCTATTCATTTTCTGTACCTATTCCATGTGTCATCACACTATGTTTTTCCAGTCAAATGTTGTTCTTTCGTAATAGATGTCCAAAAGGAAGAGGGTGAGTGCAGATCCTCAAGGAGTACAAACTAGATATTTGGAAAAGGTAGTGATACCTGTTAAATCAGATAGATCACCAGCCACAGAAAACACATGCCCTACTGTACCACACTTTACCCCTACTCCAGTGGCCAAACCCCTATTTTAGAACTGCTGGGAGCCCAGCGTCAGGTACAGTCTATGATATCAATTCAAAATTTGAACTCCTAAATTTCTGCTTGTGCCTTACCTTCTCTCTTGTATGAAAACTGATTTCAGATGAATCTCCTTGCTCAAAGGATCATACGATCTCAAAACAATAATGGGCTCTGCATTGCTCTCGTCAGTACCTCTCTCCCTTTTGCCTTGTAACGCTGTACTTAATTAATTGCTATTTGATTATGTATCATCAATCTGCACCTGAGCTTCATTATCCTTTGTTTATTCCAATATTATTTTATCTATATTTACTCTTTGCAAAATGTAGAATAATGGCAATGCTTATAAAGAATTTTCTTTGGGGAATTTATTGAATTATCCTTCCATCAACATGGAGAAGGGCTTTGTCCAGCCCGTGTTAACATGTAATGTAAGTTCATCCTTCTCAAGCCTTCAAACTTTCTTCTAGTATAGATTTGGATAGGCATCATTTCCTCCACTGGTGTTTGCTTTGCTGTTTACATCTGATTGGATGTTTGCAACAACTACCAGTTTCAAATTGTAGTTGTAAAAACATGTTCCTTATGCAGAACAGATCCATTTATTTGCTTATATAATTGTGAAACCTGTTATGTGTCTCCTTGTTTCTCTTTCGGACTTGTATCTCTTATGCCAGGCAGAACTTTAGGGAAGATAATGAGCCAAACCATCTTGAGGATAGCGAGATGACCCCAAGGTCCTATCTTGATGAAGATAGTGAGTTGAAGCTACTCACCAGCAGGTGTGAGACAACCTCTGTGCAGTCGCTGCCTCAATCAGTTCGACTTCTTCAGTCTCAACTTAAAGCGGAAAGGCTTGCTTCAGCTCAGCTCCGACTTGAAGTCAAAGATGCAATGAAGATGTCAGAGGACTGCCGTGCGCACCATCATGCCTTAAATCTAGTGTTGATGCATCTATCGTTGACGCAACTGAGGTCTACTCAGCTTCTTCAGCTGTTTGGGGGGGGGCCCGACCTGGCCAGGCCTAGTGCCTTCTGAAGTGCTCTCAGTTTTGTATATTCTTTTGTCGGCGCGTTTATTTGCACTGGTGGCGAACTTTGATGCCCAGTGGATGTAATATGTGTGATAGCTGTGATAGCCTAGCGTAAGTTGCTTGCTTATTTATTTCCTTGTTGTCTTGTTTATTTGTTTGCTTGTAGTCATTGCAGTTCTTTTTCTGCGGTTTGCTAGTGGCTGCAATAACCTATGTTTTAAAACTAGGCCACAATAACCATGGGCTAATATTTACTGTAGTGACACTTGGCCTCCTACGGGCCGTAGAAACAGTGGGCCTTCTACGGGCCGTAGAAACAATGGGCCTTCCACGGGCCATATCATCAATGGGCCTTATACGGGCAGTATGATCGATTGGCCAAACATGGGCCAATAACAGGCCGCATTATGGTCGTAAACGGGCTAGAGTTGGAATCGTCTGTTCATGGGCCGACCATAACGGGCCATCGTTAATAGGCCGTATTTGATGACGCTATGAAAACGGCCCAACGTATTAACGGACCACAAATGGGCCGACTGTAACCACGGGCTGAATTTGGCCCACAAGCAGAAAATGACAGTAACGGGCCGTAAGTAAACGAATGCTAGAAATGAGCCCAAGAATAAATGGGCTCCGAGAAGGCCGAAAGATAACATGGGATGGAAATGGCCCAACGGAATAACGGACCGTTAATGGGTATAAAGTGATACACTGTTCATTACGGGCCAGTTTCACCACGGGCCGTTAATGGGTGTAAAGTGATACACTGTTCATTACGGGCTAGTTTCACCACAGGCCGTTAATAGGCCAAGAGTTACATAGGGCCTCATATGGGCTGAAAGACGTCATGGGCCATACATGGGCCAGAAGTGAAAATGGGCTGCAATCATATTGGGTGGCCCAGATGACGCTACTGGGCCTAATTCAGATAGGGCGTAACGGGCCTTGGGTTAGCGGGCTATAAATGGGCCATATGCGAACAGGCCATTAGCAGCCTTTACATGGGCCGGCCCGCCACCTTTTGACCAAGTCAAACGGGTCGGCCTTTTCACAGGAATGTGCCTCTCTTGGGCCGTGCCACGTGTCGACGTATCATAGGCACCTTCTGTCCAATGAGGGGATGACATCTCTCCCAATGATGAGCCGACACGTGTTTCTTCCAGCCAATGATGATTTTACACGTGGAAAATCCCCATTGGTCGGGGCTGTTAATGGGTTATCAGATCCAAAACCCGACCCGATAGCTTAACGGCGTTCTGTTACGGTGGATGCCACGTGTCGGTCACCCTTGATGAAAGCACTTCTGTGACGCGGGATTTATCGTCGTGGAAGTGGACACTTCCGTGATGATAATTTTGGTAATGTCATGGAACACTTCTATGATAGCACAGGTATGACTATCTTGATTCTGTCATGAAATCGTCATGGATGTACATGCATGACAGAAATTGCGACCTACTATGACAAACACGTATCATCACGGAAGTGTATTTTTTTGTAGTGTATTACATGGGTGTGTCATTGCTCGCTATAAATACCGTGCCTCCCACAACATTCAGAAGAACGCTCACGTTCATCGCTATCTCCTCCCCCTCCCTCTCACGTCGACCACCAGGGCATCGCCCCTCCCAAGCCCTAACCGCCCCTCGCTGCACCGCGCGGATGGTCATGCATCGCCATTCCATTCCTCGCCGCCACTAGCCGAGGAGGACGCGTCAGCATTCCGCTCGTCGTCGTGACGTGTCGAGGTGGACGTGTCGGCATTCCCAGTCTTGCCAGCACGCGCATCGGAGGATGCATCGGCTCCCCGCTACGAGGAGAACGTCGCGCCGCCCGCCGAGCCCCCCGGCCTTGAGGAGCTTTGGAAAGAAATGGAGGTCGCCTTGTGGGAGGCTTTGCCTCCGGCGGAGCGCACCAAAATATAGGCGGAGAAGAAGCCAGAGGAAGAGAAGTGCGCAACGAGGCATGCTGCCTGGCAGGCCTATTGTAACGCCCTCGATTTGATCGTACACTAATCATACACGCAAATGTGTACGATCAAGATCAAGGACTCACGAGAAGATATCACAACACAACTCTAGACACAATTTAAAATAATACAAGCTTTATATTACAAGCCAGGGGCCTCGAGGGCTCGAATACATAAACTCGAATAAACAAGAGTCGGCGGAAACAATAATATCTGAGTACAGGCATAAGTTAAACAAGTTTGCCTTAAGAAGGCTAGCACAAAACTAACAACAATCGAAAAGGCAATGCCTCCTGCCTGGGACCTCCTAACAACTCCTCGAAGTTGAAATCCACGTAGAAATCATCCTCGGGATCCTCTGGCTCCTGGACTCCATCATATGATTGCAATAACCAGGAAAGGGGGAAAAAGAAGCAGCATAGCAACTGTGAGTACTCATCCAAAGTACTCGCAAGCAAGGATCTACACTACATATGCATTGGTATCAATGAAATGGGTAGTGTCTGTGGACTGAACTGCATAATGCCAGAATAAGAGGGGGATAGCTAGTCCTATCGAAGACTACGCTTCTGGCAACCTCCATCTTGAAGCAGATAGAAGAGAGTAGATGGTAAGTTCACCAAGTAGCATCGTATAGCATAATCCTACCCGGCGATCCTCTCCTCGCCGCCCTGTGAGAGAGCGGTCACCAGGTTGTATCTAGCACTTGGAAGGGTGTGTTTTATTAAGTATCTAGTTCTAGTTATCATAAGGTCAAGGTACAACTCCAGGTCGTCCTTTTACCGAGGGACACGGCTATTCGAATAGATAAACTTCGCTGCAGGGGTGCACCACATTTCCCAACACGCTCGATCCCCTTTGGCCGGACACACTTTCCTGGGTCATGCCCGGCCTCGGAAGGTCAACACGTCGCAGCCCCACCTAGGCACAACAGAGAGGTCAGCACGTCGGTCTAAATCCTATGCACGCAGGGGTCTGGGCCCATCGCCCATTGCACACCTGCACGTTGCGTACGTGGCCGGTGAGCAGACCTAGCAACCTCCATTACAAAGGAAGTTGCATTACGCGGTCCAACCCGGCGCGCACCGCTCAGTCGCTGACGTCGCGAAGGCTTCGGCTGATACCACGACGTCGAGTGCCATAACTGTTCCCGCGTAGTTGGTTAGTGTGTATAGGCCAGTGGCCAAACTCATATCAAATACCAAGATCTCGTTAAGCGTGTTATCGTGAAGTAATCGCGAACGCCGACCAGGGCTAGGCCCACCTCTCTCCCATGTAGTCTCAACCTGCCCTGTCGCTCCGCCACAAAGATCCACCCAGAGGGCCGTCGGAACAAAGGTCCTTTCAGCCCCCAATTTGTGAATCACTCGCGGGTACTCTACGAGCCGACCCGTCTTTAGTCATCATGTGTATCATGTATATGTATATAGGTATATACCCGTGATCACCTCCCTAGTGATCACGGCCCGATAGTATAGCACAGCAGACGGACAAGAATGTAGGGCCACTGATGATAAACTAGCATCCTATACTAAGCATTTAGGAATACAGGTAAGGTATCAACAACTGTAGCAACAATTGTAAAACATAGGGTTTGGGAAACTGGCTCGACACCCTAAAACGGGGTGTGGCTATCTCATTATATAGATGTACCAAGAGGTAGAATACAAGGCCTATACAAGACTACGTATATACAGTCTAACACCCTCCCTCAATCTTAACTATAGCCTGAAGTACAAAGTAAGTTAAGATTGTGCCTACAGCCTACAAACTGTGGTTGTGGAAGAGGCTTCATGAAGATGTCAGCAAGTTGATCTTTTGAGGAGATGAACTTGATACAAAGTAGTCTCTGTGCAACACGTTCCCGAACAAAATGATAGTCAACCTCAATGCGTTTCGTCCTAGCATGAAACACCGAATTAGATGAAAGGTATGTAGCACCAATGTTATCACACCACAGAACTGGAGGATGACCTGGAGAGATTCTCAACTCCCGCAATAAGGACTGTACCCATATGATCTTAGCGGTAGCATCAGCAACTGCTTTATACTCAGCTTCAGTACTGCTACGAGACACGGTGGCTTGCTTGCGAGCATTCCAGGCGATCAAGTTAGGACCAAAGAACACTGCATATCCCCCCGTGGATCGCCGATCACCAGGACTTCCAGCCCAATCCACATCAGAGAAAGCCGAAAGTTCACAAGACGGCGCAGACTGAAGAAGCAGACCATACGAAGCAGTGGAAGAGACATATCGCAAGATGCGCTTAACTGCTGAGAGATGAGTGGTACGAGGTGCATGAAGGTACTGGCACACACGGTTGACTGCATAAGAGACATCAGGCCTAGTGATAGTGAGATATTGCAGACCACCAACAAGACTGCGATACTCAGTGGCGTCATCAGCAGAAAGAAGATCTCCATCAAGGGCAGACAACCGATCAGTCACAAACATCAGAGTTATAGCATGTTTGCATTTGAGCATCCCAGCACGGCGCAACAAATCCATAGAATACTTTTTCTAAGTCAGAGTCAACCTAGTAGAGGACCGTGGTACCTCCAAACCAAGGAAGTAATGAAGAGCACCCAAGTCCTTGACAGCAAACTCCTCACTCAATGCGGACACAAGGCGATCAGCAGCAGCATCAGAAGAACTGACAAGGATGATATCATCAACATAAACCAATAGATACATCATCACCTCAGGACGCTGAAGGAGGAACAGTGATGTGTCAGCAGTGGAGGGAATAAACCCAAGAGCCCGGAGAATAGAACCAAGGCGTGCATGCCACGCACGAGGCGCCTATTTAAGTCCATACAACGCCTTGACCAGACGATAGAGATGATGCGGACGTGTAGGATCAACAAAGCCTGGTGGTTGACGCATATAAACCTCTTCCTCAAGAACTCCATGGAGGAAGGCATTTTGTACGTCAAGCTGACGAAGAGACCAACCACGAGTAATAGCAAGAGACAGCAGTATACGAATAGTAGTAGGCTTGATAACTGGACTGAACGTGTCTTCATAATCAAGACCATACCTCTGCTTGAAACCCTTGGCCACCAGCCGTGCCTTATAGCGCTCAATCGAACCATCTGCATGTCGTTTTACTTTAAACACCCACTTGGAGTCAATGATGTTGAGACCAGAAACCGAAGGAACAAGTTGCCAAGTGCCAGTTTTCAGCAAAGCCTGAAATTCCTCCTCCATTGCAGCACGCCAGTGAGGGATACCCAATGCGGCCTGAAAATGACGCGGCTCAGCCGTCGGATCCGCAGCAGCATGAGCAACACATGCGGCAAGCCACGCCACAGTCCCGTCTGTGCGTTCCTTGGGGCAAAAAACACCAGACCGGATGTGTGTGTGTGGTCGATGAGAGACCACAGCAGGCGGCGCCGGCAACACGAGGCTTGCCATAGGAGACGAAGGTGAGACCGATCCGGGGCTGGAGGAGCCAGAGTCATCAGACTCAGCGCCGGATGACGTGGCCGAGACGGGGCTGCCGAGCCCAGCCAACGACAAGGCCGGCTCGCGAGGATCCGAGGTGGCCGAGGCGGGGCTGGCCGATGTAGCTGCCGTGGCCGCTGGGCCAGCGGTTGTTGGGCCACCTGCCGTTGGGGCAGGCAAGTGTGACGCCTGCGGCATGGCGGGCAAGCCAGGTGAGCCGGGCAATGGGGAGGGCGATCCTGGCGGCGGCGCGGGCGAGGCGGGCGCTGCCGACGCCCGCGGGTCGGCTGTGGATGCATCGGGCTGGCGGGCACGACCCGCCATGCATGGGCCATGCACCGGATCATCATGACCATCGTGAGTGTTGTTCATAGCCTCATCATCCAGGAGTTCAAGACGGGCACCACGTCCAATACCTGCAGCATGGTTAGGAAGCAACACAGGAGCATTTGCAACATCCACAAATTGATCAGGCGAAGGTGTAGCGGAGTGCACATGTGGTAAACTAATGGTAGAGTGGTTCAGAAGAGCACGAAACGGGAACACATTCTCATCAAACACAACGTCACGAGAAATGTAGACACGATTGGTGGGAACATAAGACACTTGTACCCTTTATGGAGAGAACTGTACCCAAGAAAGACACACTTCTTAGACTGAAACTCTAACTTACGCTTGTTGTACGGCTGCAAGTGCGGCCAACACGCGCACCCAAACACTTTGAGAAACATGTAGTCTGGGATATCATTGAGCAAGAGTTCAAGAGGGGTTTTCATTTTCAGTAGTCATGAGAGAAGCCTATTTATCAAGAAACAGGTGGTGGAAAAAGCATCACTCCAGAACCGAAACGGGACAGAGGCATGAGCTAGTAAAGTAAGTCCAGTCTCTACAAGATGACGATGCTTACGTTCAGCGGTGCCGTTTTGCTGATGTGTATGAGGACAAGATACGGGATGCAATATCCCAAGCTTGTTGAAAAACGAGTTGAGGTTGTGATATTCACCCCCCCCCCAGTCGGATTCAACATGAATAATTTTGTGCTTAAGGAGACGCTCAACATGTGCTTGGAACTGAATAAAAACATCAAACACATCAGATTTACGCTTGATAAGATATAGCCAAGTAAACCGACTATAAGCATCAATGAAACTGACATAATAGTTGTGACCACTAACAGACGTTTGGGCATGACCCCATACATCAGAAAACACAAGCTCAAGAGGATGTTTCACAACACGACTAGACTCTGAAAAAGGTAGTTGGTGACTCTTGCCCTGCTGACAGGCATCACAGATAGTTTCAGCACTTTTATTGGATACAACTGGTAGTTCATGGCGATGCAGCACATGACTAACTATAGGAGCAGCAGGGTGACCAAGGCGCGCATGCCAGTGCGTAGGGGACACCCGAACACCACTGAACACCTGAGGAGAAGACGGCTTAGGAGATGCAGGTGGTGCGTCAAGTGCATATAAGCCATGGCGAAGACAACCACTAAGAAGAACGGCCCTCGTGTCCCGATCCTTGATAAAGAAACGAAAAGGGTGAAACTCAGCAAGGACATTGTTATCACGAGTAAGTTGAGGAATAGACAACAAACTACACGTAGCAGAGGGAACTCGAAGGACATTGGAAAGATGCAGTTTGCGAAAATTGTGTGCAAGAAGTTATGCCTGACCAACATGGGAGATGCGCATACCTGCTCTGTTGGCGGTGTGCACCTGATCATGTCCATGATATGGTTCCTGAGTGGAGAGCCTGCCCATCTCGCTGGTGGGATGATTCGTCGCTCCTGTATCCATATACCACGTCGGATCAAGAGAGTAGGACTGGGTGCGCCTGTGCTCGTGCCCCGTCACAGCAGCTGCAGCCTGCTTATCATTCCCTTTTCCATTGTTACCAAGGCCAAGGAAGTCTTTCTTGTAGTGTCTGTGGCAGCGAGAGGCGAGGTGACGATCGATGCCACAAAGCTGACAAGCCTGAGGAGCACCACAACTAGAACAACAAGCAACTGGGCGACTCCCTCCAGTGATGGTCGGCGCGTTGCCCCGCGAGGCCTGCGACGAGGAAGCCGGTGGTTTGCCACCTGATGCGGCCGACTTCTGAGGTTTGCCGCGTGTGGAGGCGTTGGCGAAGGCGAAGCTCGGGGAAACACGGCGCGCCTTGATGCGCTGCTCACGCCCAAGGAGGCGCGCATAGAGCTCACGACGCGGGAGCGTATCCTCTCGACCATGGACGTTCTCAATGAGATTGTCATAATCATCATCAAGCCCGTTAAGCACAAAAGTGGTGAAGTCCTTGTCCTGAAGCGGCTGACCAACAGAGGCCAAGGTGTCGGCGAGGCTCGTTATCTTGTTGAAGTACTCCGTGATGCTAAGATCGCCAAGCTTGGTCTCACCCAGCTCGGTGCGTATAGAGTGTGCACGCGCCTGAGACTGAGAGGCAAAACTAGTGTGGAGGGCCGCCCACGCCTCCCTGGACGTAGCGGCGAAGATGACCATCGACGAAACACTCGGCGTGAGCGAAGACTAGATAGCGGAGAGAATAGCCTGATCCTACGCCACCCACGTGTGATATGCCGGATGGTGAGAGGGTGGACACGGGATGGATCCGTCGAGGTAGCCCTCCAAGTAGCGGCTGTGGAGTAGAGGCAAGACCTGAGCACGCCATGACAGGTAGTTGTCCGGCACGAGCTTCACCGGCAGCAGGTGCGAGAAATAAAACGGCGGCGGCACCACGGTTTGAGCAGTGTACGCCTGCGCCAGTGGGGCATAGGGATCCATGGACAGGGCCATCTCTGGACGAGGGACCATCGCATAGGCGCCAGGGGAGGAGTAGGACCCGGCAGAGGCGGCAGCCAAAGCGCCGTGCCCGGGCGCTGCAGGAGGACCGTAGGTGCCCGGCACGGAGTAGGGGCCAGCACCTGCAGCAGCCGAAGCACCTTGGCCGGGCGCTGCAGGGGCACCGTACGGCGAGGAGGATGCGCCCCCATAGGACGGCGGCGGCGCCTGGTAGTAGTGGTGCGGTGGTGGCGGATGCGGCACCGCCGTGTAGGGTTGCGGCGGCGGCGCAGCATAGGCCGACCCCGACCAGAAGGATGACGGTGGCGTGGGCACACCATAGGATGGCACGGGAGCACCGCACCACGGGTGCGGACTCGGTGGAGGAGGGCCGCCAGGGGCCGGCAGCGCTGCGGGCTCGGTCGGGACGATTGGAGCGTCCGGAGACCCCGAAGCCTGCGGGGAAGTGGGCGGCGGTGGCACGGCAACGTACGTCGTCGCGAGGGGGGCGGGAGGCCATGAAGGGCGACATCGGGGCGAGGGCCGGTGTCGGTGTCAAAACCGGCGGATCTCGGGTAGGGGGTCCCGAACTGTGCGTCTAGGCCGGATGGTAACAGGAGGCAAGGGACACGAAGTTTTACCCAGGTTCGGGCCCTCTCGATGGAGGTAAAACCCTACGTCCTGCTTGATTAATATTGATGATATGGGTAGTACAAGAGTAGATCTACCACGAGATCAGAGAGGCTAAACCCTAGAAGCTAGCCTATGGTATGATTGTTGTGTATGTGTTGTCCTACGGACTAAAACCCTCCAGTTTATATAGACACCGGAGAGGGTTAGGGATACACAAAGTCGGTTACAATGGTAGGAGATCTGCATATCCGTATCGCCAAGCTTGCCTTCCACGCCAAGGAAAGTCCCTTCCGGACACGGGACGAAGTCTTCAATCTTGTATCTTCATAGTCCAGGAGTCCGGCTGAAGGTATAGTCCGGCCATCCGGACACCCCCTAATCCAGGACTCCCTCAGTAGCCCCTGAACCAGGCTTCAATGACAACGAGTCCGGCGCGCAGATTGTCTTCGGCATTGCAAGGTGGGTTCCTCCTCCAAGTACTTCATAGAAGATTTTGAACACAAAGATAGTGTCCGGCTCTGCAAAATAAATTTCCACATATTGCCATAGAGAGAATAATATTTACACAAATCTAATCTGCTGACGTATTCCGTGGTGCGACACACCACGGCCAAGCCATTATCCGAGTCGTTTCATTATCCCACCTCAGCGCGTCACGCGAGGCGGTTTCCTTGACACGTCTTGTTAAAGCAGAGATCGTGTCCCCTTATTCCGGGATTCTCATCAATACGGGCGTGGGTAACCCAACCGCGCCATTGATTACGGCGCTTGGAGATAAGCGAGTTTTACCAGGCTGGTGGGGACAGGTAGTTGCGTCCACCCATATAAGGGGATAAGGATCCACCTTTTCACCTACGCCTTCTTCCTCCTTTGCCTATCCATTTTCGCGCACTCGAGCTCCAGCGCCCAAGTCCTCACTCCCCATCTCAACCTTCTCCAGCTATATCCGGAGCGGGAGGCAAGTGGATGGCCTCCTCCGTTACGGAGGGGCACATCAAAAGACTAAGGAAGGCTGGATACTTGTCTAACGACATTGCGCACCGGCTTCCCGAAGAGGGGCAGCTCATCCCCACCCCTAGGCCCCATGAGAGGGTGGTGTTCCTCCCCCATTTCCTCCGCGGACTGGGTTTCCCTCTCCACCCATTTGTCCGGGGGCTCATGTTCTACTATGGCCTGGATTTCCACGATCTAGCCCCGAATTTTTTCCTCAACATCTTGGCATTTATCGTCGTGTGCGAGGCTTTCCTCCGCATCCGCCCCCATTTCGGCCTATGGCTCAAGACTTTCAATGTCAAGCCGAAGGTGGTGCGCGGCAACCAGGCGGAGTGCGGAGGCGCCATGGTGGGCAAGATGCCCAACATCTTATGGCTCGAGGGCTCCTTTGTGGAGACCCTGAAGGGGTGGCAATCATGGTGGTTTTACATCACCGAGCCGCGCGACCCTAAGTGGGTCGCAGCCCCTGAGTTCCGATCCAGACCCCCAACGCGGCTCACGTCCTGGAAAGAGACGGGTCTGTCATGGGGTAAAAAAGGAGAGCTGACCGGACTGCAAACATGCATCCAATCCCTGGTGGACAAGCAGCTCAAGCTCGTCAACGTAGTCCAGGTTATGCTCATCCGCCTGAGCCTCCCGTGTCAACAACGGGCCTTCAATCTATGGGAGTTCAACCTGGCGCAGCACCGAACTCTGAATAGGCTCTTCGACACGACGTACGAATATGCCTGGAAGGTGCTTTTCAAAGGCGCCGAGGCTCCCGCATCCGCTACTAAGGATCGCGGATTCAGCGCGCAGCGTCACGCTAGCGCGGTAAGTTTTTTGTACCTTTTACAGGGCACTAGTTTTTCATAGTTTAACTCTGTGCGGGATCTAAGCTCCCTTACCTTTGACAGGATTGGCAGGCGAAGTCCGGACAGATCGACTGTCCGGCACCTTTGCCCGAAGACCCAGCCGATGTCCGCTTGGCGAAGCTGCTGGTTCCGGCACCCTATGTGGTGCCAGAGAAGGCCAAGAAGAAGGCCACGGGGACTCGAAAGAGTGCCCGACGCCCGGAGGTGTCGGATTCATCATCCGACGAATCCAAGACGCACTCCTCCCGCGAAGACGAGGAGGAGGAAGAAGAGGCCTCTCCCCCTCCAGCGGGGGAAGGGAAGAAAAGGAAGGCCGCCCAAACTGGGGAGGCCGACGGGTCCAAGAAGGGGAGAACCCTTCCTCCGGACTACTCCACCAACGCCGACGACGGCGAAGAGGAGTGGCCGCCCAGGGCCAAGCCCCTGGCGAAATTGTAAGTATCCGGATACCAGAGTAATTCATAGTATTCCTTTATTGCAAAGCTTTTCCTTATGTCGAATATGATTATGCAGCCCACCCAAAGACCGGCTCGACGCGTCGTCGAGCGGTTCACTAGACTCGTCGGACGTGAATTCGCTTCCGACGGCCTCCTCCCCCCGCCCAACGGACGACGCCGAAGTGTTGTCCCAACAGGTTCCAAGCCGGGAGGAGGTGGTCCTGGAGGCGCCGCAAGGCGACCTCCCGGACTCCAGGAGTAAAGGGGATAAAACCCCTAGGGCTCCAAGTCCGGCTCTAGGCCGGACACCGCTCCGGAACCTTCAAAGGTTCCAGAGTCCGGCGGGCGAACTCCTTCCAAGAGGAGCAAGCCCTCCGTGCCGGTGACCCCCGTCCAACCGGGGGCACCAGACAGTCTGTTGGAGGCGCTCAAAGGCGCCTCCGTCGACGAGGAGCACCGCACCATTATGAGTGCGGTGGTCCAGAAGGTTCAGTCCACCAAGAACGGACTGACTAAAGCTTGTGCTAGCCTTTTAACAGGCTTTGAGGTAAGTAAAGAATGTGCAAATAATATTACCGCGTAGACAGTAGCCCCTGATGCTCTGTTTGGCATTCGGGAAGAAAAGCCGAATAGAGGATCAAATAAAATTCGCAGGAGTCTAACAAAAAGGAGTCAATATGCGTATGCAGGCTTCTCTGCTGGCGTCTGCCGTACTGACTGCGGAAGTGGACACGCTAAAGCAAAACCTCGAGCAGTCCGAGCTAGAGCTCGGGCGTGCCAAGAAGCAGCTCGAGGAGGAGGAAGGTAAGAAATACCTTGTTTAAATATATATATATAAAGGTGCAATTGCAAAAAATGACAGGATTATCGTGGCTATTGTAGGGGCCACGTCTGAGGTGGCGACCCTTAAGCAAGCGTTGCTCGAGGCTGAGAAGACGGCGGCCACGGAGCACACCGAGCGGGAGAAGTATGAGGCCGAGGTTGGCAAGGTGCGGTAAGAGCTCCAGGCTCTTATGGAAAAACATGAGAGTTTGGAGCTTGACTCAAAGACGCGAGCGTCCGAGCTCGCGGTGGCTATTGAAAATGCCAAGTCTGCCAAGGCTGAATCCTAGAAGACCCTCCAGGAGTTGGATGAGGCAAAAAAGATAGCGGCGGGGAAGGCATTTTTATGCAAAGCAAACACATAAACGTGAGTTACTTGTTACTTACCCGAATCCGGAGCTCTCCAGGAGCGTTCGCAGATCTTCCCCATAGCGTGTCCGATGCCGCCGCATTCTATCGAGCCGAGGAGGGAAGCTCGATAGAGAAGGTGTTCTGGTCTCAATATGCTGAGGCCGGACACCCCGTGCCCCTGAGCGACCAGCTGAAGCAACTGGTCGAGCTCCACAAGGCGGCCGAATAGGCCATGAAGGGCCTCATAGTTCGGCTGTGGCCTGGAAAGGCTCAGCCTGGGAGCTATTTCGGGCTGGTGCGGCGGCTGGTGGAGGCCTGTCCAAGGCTCGAAGTCATCAAACGCTCCGTCTGCATTGAAGGTGCCCGTAGGGCCCTTGCCCATGCTAAGGTGCACTGGGGCAAGGTGGATGCTGAGAAGCTTGTGAAGGACGGGCCACCGCCGGGGAAAGAGCATCGCAAGCCTGAAAATTATTATAAGGATGTTCTGAAGGGTGCCTGCCTTGTGGCGGATGAATGTTCCAGAGATGTAATTTTTGAGTAAAACTCGCTCGTTTTGTCATGTGCGCTGAAAACTTGTTCATATGCGCTAAGCAATGCTGCTTGAATTTAAAATATTACCTTCTGTGCGGCTGTTTATCAATTCTGCGAGATGGCGAGTCGTCGGCTTCTGCCCCCGTGCCGCTAGTGCTGGGGTGTTCGGGGATAAACCTGAGCGCTCTTTTTCCCATGTTTGGGTCCTTCGAGGGACGCGCTCAGCCCAACGAACCAGGCAATCGGACTATAATGCGTGAACACTCTCACTTAGCCATAGAATTCTATAATTATAAATTTCGGCGAAGCCCCTAGTATTTGGAAGACCGAGTTCGGGGCGCTATCCACGCCTTGGCCGGATAGAGCCGGCTCCTCGCCCTAAGCGGCATAAGTCTTTAAGGACTCGAAAAAACCTCTCGAACAGCGACCAGCTCTCGCTTCATCATGATAGTCAGTTTTAGCTTTCTCCACTGAGGTGCTCGACCCAGCTCAACTAGGGCACAATCGCAGTGGTTCTCCTAGTGCTACCTTAGCCGATATAGCGGAACGTAAGGCACTAAAACATAGGAGCCGGGCAAACCCAACTATTGACCCAAGACATGATTCGGAGCCGATGCATATAATGCTATAAGTTCAGGGTGCCGCACTTGTTAAAGTGTTCGGAATTCTCACACCATGTTGAGGGGTACTGAAGCCCCTGGCGTATTTCGGCCGTACCAAAGTGTACGGGTGCAACATGTCGTTAAGGAACATATAAAAAAAGTAATGTAAAAATAGACAAGAGCTATGCATTGTTTATTAAAGAGGGCTGCGATCAAAGCAGAACGATACAAATAACGCGATAAGCAAAAGGTTGGACTATTTAACATGTCCGTTCCAGGGGCAAGCTACAGAATAGTATGCGAAACAGGTATACAGCTCGTGATAAAGACCACCTGGGAGTTCCGTAATGCGGCGTGGCTTGTCTGCTTCTCTGGTTCTTGCATCGTTTGTGCGGCAATTGAACTGCCGAACAGGCCTTCCGAAGGATGGAGTCCTGAAAGTAAGAGAAAATTAAAAAATCGGCAGCCCCTGGTGCGGTTTAAGCCGTGCTTCGGGCGTGCCGTGATGGTGCCCCTCCCCCTGTACCCATGGTATTTCTAGAGCGTAGTTATGCATGCGAAGCACTGGCGTCGCCTTTTTGCTAGGGCTGGGATTGGGCCGCATTGCTACGCCTGCTCGGATCGTGCCAGGCGGTCTTGTTGTAGGTTACTCCGGGCGCGCTTGACGATGTCCGGTCGTTTAGTGGCCGGACTGGAGAACTACCTGGAGAGGCTGCTTTGTAGTTCCGCTGCGAGGGCCGCCGTGTGCTCCTCCGTTCGGAGGGAGCGTTCGGTGTTTCCATTGACCGTAATTACTCCTCGAGGGCTTGGCATCTTGAGCTCAAGGTATGCATAGTGCGGTACCACATTGAACTTGGCAAATGCGGTTCGCCCGAGCAGTGCGTGATAGCCACTACGGAATGGGACTATGTCGAAGATTAACTCCTTCCTTCAGAAATTATCCGGAGATCCGAAGACCACTTCAAGTGTGACTGAGCCTGTACAGTTGGCCTCTACACCTGGTATTACGCCTTTAAAGGTCGTTTTGGTGGGCTTAATCCTCGAGGGATCTATGCCCATTTTCTGCACTGTATCCTAGTAAAGCAGGTTCAGGCTGCTGCCGCCGTCCATAAGGACTCTAGTGAGATGAAATCCGTCAATAATTGGTTCTAGAACCAATGCGGCGAATCCGCCATGACGGATGCTAGTGGGGTGGTCCCTTCGATCAAAGGTGATCGGGCAGGAGGACCATGGGTTGAACTTTGGGGCGACTGGCTCTACCGCGTATACGTCCCTTAATGCGCGCTTCCGCTCCCTCTTGGGGACGTGGGTTGCGTATATCATGTTCACCGTCCGCACTTGTGGGGGAAAACCCTTCTGTCCACTGTTGTTTGGCGGCCGGGGCTCTTCTTCGTCATCACTATGCAGCCCCTTGTCTTTGTTTTCGGCATTTAACTTGCCTGCCTGCTTGAACACCCAACAATCCCTGTTGGTGTGATTGACCGGCTTGTCGGGGGTGCCATGTATCTGGCACAAGCGGTCAAGTATTCGGTCCAAACTAGACGGGCCCCTAGGATTCCTTTTGAATGGCTTTTTCCGCTGACCGGATTTAGAGCCTCTGAATCCGGCATTAACTGCCGTATCCTTAGCATTGTCATCGTTAATGCAGCGCTTCTGCTTGTTGCGACGCGACCTGCCACTACTGTCCCTGGTATCCGAATTACCAGGGTTCTTGGTCATATTGTTGCTACGAGCAAGCCAGCTGTCTTCTCCCGCGCAAAAGCGGGTCATGAGTGTCGTGAGTGCTGCCATAGACTTCGGCTTTTCCTGTCCAAGGTGCCGGGCAAGCCACTCGTCACGGATATTGTGCTTGAAGGCTGCTAGGGCCTCGGCGTCCGGACAGTCGACTATTTGATTTTTCTTTGTTAGGAACCGTGTCTAGAATTGCCTGGCCGATTCATCTGGCTGCTGAATTACGTGACTTAGGTCATCGGCATCTAGGGGTCGCACATAAGTGCCCTGGAAATTGTCGAGGAATGCGGCTTCCAGGTCCTCCCAACAACTGATTGATCCTGTTGGCAAGCTGTTAAGCCAATGCCGAGCTGGTCCTTTAAGCTTGAGTGGGAGGGATTTGATGGTGTGGAAATCATCACCGCGGGCCATGTGGATATGAAGGAGATAATCCTTGATCCATACCGCAGGATCTGTTGTGCCATCATATGATTCGATGTTTACGGGTTTGAGACCCTCGGGGATTTGATGATCCATTATTTCGTCTGTGAAGCATAGTGGGTGTGCGGCGCCTCTGTACTGGGCTATATCACGACGTAGCTCCAATGAGCTTTGCCTACTGTGTTCGGCCCTACTGAATTTTTGGCTGGCGTGACGGTTACCGTCTCGAGTCGTGGGGCACCCACACGATCCGTAGATCGATCTTGTTTGCTTTGCCTTGTCCTCCAACATATCTCGCAGGTCCGGCGCATTTTCCCATGCCTTGGTACGGGGTGCGGCTTGAGTGGAGGGCCGAGAGGCCTCTCTGTCGCAGCCACGAGGTGGCCGATCGGCCGTATCGGGTGCAGGTGATGTAGGTTTAAGTGCTTCCTCCTCTAATTGGGGTAGCAACCTGCGCTTTGGGTAGCTCTTGGAGGGGCGTTCGAGTTTATGCTCTTCGGCCGCAAGGACTTCAGTCCATCTGTCGACTAGCAAATCTTGATCAGCTCTAAGCTGTTGCTGTTTTTTCTTGAGGCTTCTTGCCGTGGCCATAAGCCTGCGTTGAAAACGCTCTTGCTCGACGGGATCCTCTGGCATGACGAATTCGTCGTCGTCGAGGCTTGCCTCGTCTTCGGAGGGAGGCATATAATTATCGTCCTCGACCTCTCTGTCTGCCGCTCTCTCATGAGGGCTGGTTTCTCCATCCTCCTGTGCTAAATCTTGCTGGAGGGGGTTTTCTTCGGCACTTCCCGGAGTATTATTATCTCCCGTGCTGGAATCACCGTATTTGTTTTGGCGGGATTTTGAGCGGCGCCGCTGACGCCAGCGCTTAGGCTGTTTCTTGGAGGGGTCATCATCCGCTGTTCCATCGCCATCTCCTTCTTTTGGGGTGTCCACCATGTATATGGCATATGACGAGGTGGCTTTCTAGGGCCTGATAGGCGCTGGTTCTTCATCGTCTCCTTCATTGGCGTCCATACCGTCGATGTCTTCGGAGTCGAAGTCAAGCATGTCGGTTAAATCGTCGACAGTGGCTACAAAGTGGGTGGTGGGTGGGCTTTGAATTTCTTCATCGTCCGTATCCCAACCTTGCTGACCGTAGTTCGGCCAGGGCTCTCCTGATAAAGAGAGAGACTTTAGTGTCTTCAGAATATCGCTGAAAGGCGAGTGCTGAAAGATGTCCGCGGCAGTAAACTCCATGATCGGCGCCCAATCGGATTCGATCGGCAGGGGCGCGGAGGGTCTGGAGTCCGGAGAGGAGTCCAGCTCCTTGGAGTCACGAGTCTCGCGGAGTGCGGGGCTGGTGTTCGGCTCAATCGTTGTTGGGATCGCAGCCCCTGAGGCGGCGTCCAACCACCCATCCTTGATCGGCGCAGTTGGCTCCGAATTAAGGGTCGAAGCCGATGCGGGTGCGGCCTCCAGGGCACTATTCGGTGGCAGAGCTATATCATGCTCGTCGTGACAGTGCGGCGCGCTCGGCAGTGGCTCGAATCCGTCGAAGATCAAGTCCCCGCGAATGTCAGCCATGTAGTTTAAGCTTCCAAATCTGACCTGACGGCCAGGGTCATAGCTTTCGATCTGCTCTAGATGGCCAAGTGAATTGGCCCGCAGTGCGAAGCCGCCGAAGACGAAGATCTGTCCGGGAAGGAAGGTCTCACCCTGGACTGCATCGCTATTGATGATCGTTGGAGCCATCGAGCCTGACGGCGATGACACAAAGGAACTCTCAATGAAAGCACCAATGTCGGTGTTAAAACCGGCGGATCTCGGGTACGGGGTCCCGAACTGTGCGTCTAGGCCGGATGGTAACAGGAGGCAAGGGACACGAAGTTTTACCCAGGTTCGGGCCCTCTCGATGGAGGTAAAACCCTACGTCCTGCTTGATTAATATTGATGATATGGGTAGTACAAGAGTAGATCTACCACGAGATCAGAGAGGCTAAACCCTAGAAGCTAGCCTATGGTATGATTGTTGTGTATGTGTTGTCCTACAGACTAAAACCCTCCGATTTATATAGACACCGGAGAGGGTTAGGGTTACACAAAGTCAGTTACAATGGTAGGAGATCTGCATATCCGTATCGCCAAGCTTGCCTTCCACGCCAAGGAAAGTCCCTTCCGGACACGGGACGAAGTCTTCAATCTTGTATCTTCATAGTCCAGGAGTCCGGCTGAAGGTATAGTCCGGCCATCCGGACACCCCCTAATCCAGGACTCCCTCAGCCGGCGCGGCGGCGGCGGTCGAGATCGGCGCGGCGGCGGCGAGAGGTGGTGCAGCGGAAGACATCGTAACCTAAACTGATACCATGTAAAACATAGGGTTTGGGAAACTGGCTCGACACCCTAAAACGGGGTGTGGCTATCTCATAATATAGATGTACCAAGAGGTACAATACAAGGCCTATACAAGACTATGTATATACAGTCTAACAACAACGGCAGGCTATGCAACAGGTAAGGTATCATCAATTGTAGCAACAATGACAGGCTATGCAACAGAATAGGATTAATGGAAAGCAGTAACATGCTACACTACTCTAATGCAAGCATTAGAGAGAAGAATAGGCGATATCTGGTGATCAAGGGGGAGGGCTTGCTTGGTTGCTCTGGCAAGTAGGAGGGGTCGTTAACACCGTAGCCGTACTGGGTAGCAGCGGCGTCGGTCTCGTAGTCTATCGGAGAGAAGAGGGGGATGAAACAATGAATACAATGCAAACAGATGCATATCGATGCATGACATGACAAGTAACGGTGCCAGGTGTGCCCTAACGCAGTAGGAGGTGATACTGGCGAAGGGGGGAAACATCCGGGAAAGTATTCCCGGTGTTTCACGTTTTCGGACAGACGGGCCAATGGTGAAATGTTGCACGTTCTCTATGCTAGGGATGTGTGGCGCGAACGGGCTACGTATCCAGATGCGTCTCGTCGTTCTGAGCAACTTTCATGTATGAAGTATTTTCATCCGAGTTACGGATTATTTTATATTAATTTTCAAAGTTTTAATCAATTTCTGGAGTTATTATTAATTCAAAAATTTACTAGCTAAATGCTATGGGTACACATTAGTGTACCCAGCATTATGTGCATGGGCATAACATGTGGGCCAGAGGGCCCAGTTGACCCAGTCAAACTAACACGTGGGTCCCATTCGTCATGGTCTGTTAACTAATTAAAAATAGTCAGTTTATTAGCAGATTGATTAGGTTTAATTAGTTAACTAAATAGGTTACTTAATAGGATCGATTAGGTTAATTAATTAATTAATTGTTTTTATCATCTTTTTTCTTTTTCGTTCTAGGGAGTAGCCCACTAGTCAGTGGCTCTGGGGGAGCCATAGTGGGCGCGGGTGTAGGTGGGTTAGGGGCGTTGCGAACGGGTGCGGGTGCCTGCTACCGGGCGAAGACCTTAGCCCGGCGCGGGGTAGTGGCAAGCGGCGCCGGCAGCGGTCGGGGCGGCGTCGGACAGTGGCAGCAGTAGCAGGCGGCGACGGCATGACGGAGTGGAACAGGGGGTCGGCTACGGTAGCAGAAGTGGACGGAGGCGGACGCGGCGAGCGGCCAGTGTTGGCAGAGCGAGCTCGGCGGCAGGCGCGCTCGCCGTAGCCAAGTGGGGCGGTGAGAGCGCAGGGCTCGGGCACGCATGCGCGGCAGCAGGCGAAGCCGAGCAGCAGCAATGTGCAGCAGGGGCGGCGGCCGAGCGAGGCCACGGCGCGGCAGGTGCGGCAGGAAATTGGAGGCGGTTGAGGGAGGTCCGGGCCGGAGTAGGGCGCGGGTGGCATGCGCGTGGTGTGCGCGTGTGTGTGCGGCCGTGGGCATGCTCGGTGCGCGGCGGGAGCGAGGCAGCAAAGGAGGGGGGATCACGAGGTAGTTGTAGGGTACGGGGCAGCGGGTGTAGGGACGACGGCGGCGACGGAGAGGACGGCAAGGCGAAGGCACGTCGAACTCCAGGCGGCGGGGATCGGTGACGGGGGTGAGGCAGCGCCGGGGACGGGCGCCGATGTCGGGGGCGTGGGGAGCGGTCGTCGGAGTGGATGGCGGTGATGGCGTAGACGAGCGGCGAGGGGCCCCGGCGGGTGGTCTCGGGGGCGATGGGGGACGACGTCGAGGGGGGTTCATCCCCGATCCAGATCTGGATCGGGGGAGGGGGAAGGAGGGACGTGGGGAGTGAGTGGGGGAGTGGGTGCGACAGGATAGGGTTCCCATCGGTGGGGGGGAGTTATCGGGAATGAGGGGCTAGTTGGACCGGCCGGCTAAGCCTTGGCCTAGTTGGCCCTGAGGCCATCTGGGCCGTGGCCCAGCGAGTGGGGGGTGTTCTCCTTTTATCTCCATTTTTTGGCATTTTGTTTTTCTTAAATTTTCCTTTTCTATTTTATTTTTAGTTTCTCTATTTTAGTTTTTATAATTTATGATCTTAGTTCCTAAAATAGTATCACTATTTATTCTAATGCCACTATATCTTGGGCACCTCAAAATAATTACTTTAACATTTTAGACTTTATAAAAGGCACTTAATTATTGGTTTTGGCTGCTGTTCTATTTAATTTGGAGTATTTAAACATTTCATAACAATGTGGTTTCACCACCATAACCATCTATGATTTATTTGCTACAATTTGAACATTTTAGATTTGACAGTTGAAAACTTTTATTATTTGACCTTAATTCAAATTCGGATTTGAACCGTTTTGAACTAATGCGAGATTTTCATCAGTAACCAAGGTGACGTGACATCCTTAATATAGGTTCACTTTAGCTTAATTATCCGGGCGTCACACTTATGTCGTGTCCGAGAGAGTCAGGCAATTGGCTCTTTGGCAGAAGGCTCGTGCGAGGGCCGTGAGGGTGGCAGAGGACGCCCGTGCCAAAGCCCTGAGTGCAGTCGGGCCCAAGCGCCTCATCTACTCTTGGTTGTATGTGGACCGGGTGCACGCTTCCAGCGAGGAGAAGTACCTATTGGCGCCGGATCACCACACCGGTGAGATCACGCTCGCCCGACGGCAAGTCGCCAATCACGCGAAGATCGCGCTCACGAGTTGCGAGGCTGAGGAAGAGGCGTTGTGTCAGTGCGCTAGGAAACGACCGCGCACCAGGGCACTCGTGGCGCTCCGCAAGCGCTCTTGCGAGCGCTGCGGCTTTTATTAGGAATAATTTAGTTTCGTAAGGCGATATCATTAGTTTTGGGACGCAAATGATAAATCCCGAACATTCGGGAATTATTAGCGTCCTTAATTAAGTATGTAAAATGGAAAAGTTTGGAAACCTTGTGTATATGTACACATTTTGTAAGTACATGCATATAGCACAAACTTAACTATATATCGCACTACGCGTCTCTCTGTATATATGCTTGCAGACTGTGCTACTACTATTACTTATGTACATGCAAATGGATGTTTTAACATTACGATGCGGTTTTTGTAAAAGTAAAAAGACAACACTAGTCAAGCGTGTGAAACGATTTAATGCAAAAGAAATGCAAAAATGCTCGTTTGATTGTTTAATTTTAGATTCCTTCTCTGTGGTTATTTCTCTATCATACTTTGTACGGAGTATCTCACTGGTCGGGAAGGCATGCAAATTCCCAAACTGCTTTCTACACCCTGTATCGAATTTTTTGCCTAACAAGTTGTGCCGTGCAATTGGAATTCCAACTTGAGTACTACTACTAGGAGTACCAGGGGCCAGTTCTTTTAGGCCTCTAGATTAGTAATCCCATAACTACTACCTCCGTCCTGGTTTATTGGTCCCCATTGTAATCTGTGTCAAATTTTGACCGTAAATTTAACCAATGAAATGTTTATGCATGTCACCAAGAATTATATAACTTTTGTTGACATGCACTAACATTTTACCAGTTAAATTTTTGGTCAAAATTTAGCACAAATTACAATGGTGACTAATAAGCCAGGATGAAGGTAGTAGTTTAGAAGCCCGAATGAATGAGTGAGGCGCCTTATGACACTAGTCTTATGGGAAATTAAAGCTGGGGAAGAGACGGCTTATTTTTTAAGCCGTCAAAAGAACTGGCCCTAGGAGTAGTAGCTAGGGATAGTAGGAGTAGTAGCTAGGGATACTAGGAGTAGTAGCTAGGGATCGTGTGTGCAAGATGAACCGAACAAAGTAAACGCAGAGAGATGAAATGCAAAAAAGACAGAGGGATGTGATGGTTGCTTGTCCGTTTATTTTACCAGGCCACTTATTACTGGGAGTAGTGGGGTTTTGTGATATGACGGCTTTACTGCCGCGCCACGAGCGGGGTGAGACTCCCGTGCAGCGCTGCCCTCTACACTAGTACTACCTTGGTCAAGGTTTATCAGTCCCCCATTGAATTTGACTGAAGATTTAACTGACAAAATGTTAGTGCATGTCAACAAAAACTATATCGTTGGATTCGTATTTGAACATAGTTTTCAATGATATAATTTTTGGTGACATGCATGAGCATTTATCATACTATATATAATGTTAGTTAAATTTGTGGTCGTACTATATATAGTAAGGTGCCCGTACGTTGCATGGAACAGTGAAATGCATTGATCGGGGAGTTGTTTATTGTGACAAAATATGTGGGGGTCATCTCATGTGTAACGAGTATCGATAGGTTTCTTCGGATATTATTTCTTCTCTAGAGCTCACAAACATCTGGGTGAAATAGATAAAAAAGTATTTTTTTGCAAACAAAAGCGTTCAACTGTTCAACCTGCATCCAAAACTTGTGAAGAAATAACACTTATTGTGCTTTGCAAGAAATGATCTTTAAGAATTAGTTTTTGAGTATCGATTTTGTTTATTTTTTCTAGACCACCATGAATGTACTCCCTCCGTCTAGGTGAATAAGTCATCTCAAGTTGTGCACCGTGACCAAGAATGAGGGGGAAACGAGATAACCTAATCTTTATTTGCTAATTAATAATATTGCATGCAATGAACTAACCATTGCATGTCGTGTTTAGTAGTCTCGAGTCATTGAAAACATGCACACCCCACATCTCTTATTGGTTGATATGTCAAGAAACAAGAAACGAGGAGGGAGTTAATGCACCGCGCCTAAGTGTTTTGGGATTATTTGGTTTTCGTAAGGTGACTTAGAGCGAGTACAATAAGGTACATTCAGAAGGTAGTAAGAAGTAAAGTAATATTTCTAATGCTTAGTTGGAGGAAAGAGGATAGGAGAGAGAATGTAAGCGGGCTCTCATGCAAGAGCCAGCTGCAGCACGTGCTCCTAGGCACAATGTGAGAGTGGAAAGTGGGCCATATATTAATAAAGTAGCACATACTTATACCTAATTGTTATACATGTTGGCTATAAGTTGGCTATAGATGACATGGCACTTTCTTATAGTCAACACTTGGCTATACTATTAAGTATTAACCATGCTCTTATACACCTAGATGGAGGGACTAAATCAGGATGACTTGGAAGGGGGCAGAGCAGATGTAAGAAATGGTTCATCATAAGTCTTTCACCGGTACTGTAGTAAAAATTCTCAATTAATCTCATAAATGGCAAGCGAGACCTCTAATGGAGCAAAAGCATACATGGAAGATTCTAGACTAAACCATAAATGGATACACTTGTATTCAAGCGTGATACTCTAATAGAGCAAGATCATGCACGGAAGGTTCTATACAATACAAATAAGAAGTCTCCACATGCTTAGACAGCGGATTACATTGAGTGAAGAGTAATGATGAACATTTGACTTGGTAATGCATATGACCAGGTGAACCTCCTTGGAGTCCCCGTGCACCATCTTGGGGTGAAAATCATACCAGACGTCTTCCATGTCCACATTACCGGGAACGGATCAGCTCGGCACAGTCCCAGTCAGCGTGATGGAGGCGTGATACGTCTCCAACGTATCTATAATTTTTCATTGCTCCATGCTATATTATCTTCTGTTTTGGATGTTTATGGGCTTTATTATACACTTTTATATCATTTTTGGGACTAACCTATTAACCCAGAGCCCAGTGCCAGTTTCTGTTTTTACCTTGTTTTAGGGTTTTCGAAGAAAAGGAAAATCAAACGGAGTCCAATTGACCTGAAACTTCACGGAACTCATTTTTGGAAGGAAAGAAGCCCAGAAGACTTGAAGTGCACGTAAGGGAAGCTTCCAGGAGGCCACAAGGTAGGGAGCGCGCCCATCCCCCCCTAGGCGCGCCCTCCACCCTCGTGGGCCCCTCGTGGCCCCCTGACGTACTTCTTCCACCTATATATCTCCATATACCCTAAAAACATCCGGGAGCACAATAGATTGGGAGTTCCGTCGCCAGAAGCCTCCGTAGCCACCGAAAACCAATCTAGACCCATTCCGGCATCCTGCCGGAGGGGGCAATCCCTCTCCGATGGCCATCTTCATCATCCCGGTGCTCTCCATGACGAGGAGGGAGTAGTTCTCCCTTGGGGCTGAGGGTATGTACCAGTAGCTATGTGTTTGATCTCTCTGTCGTGTTCTTGAGGTGATACGATCTTGATGTATCGCGAGCTTTGCTATTTTGCTATCATATTTGGATCCTATGATGTTTCTCCCCCCCCCCCCTATACTCTCTTGTAACGGATTGAGTTTCCCCTTTGAAGTTATCTTATCAGATGGATTCTTTAAAGATTTTAGAACACTTGATGTATGTCTTGCCGTGCGTATCTGTGGTGACAATGGGATACCACGTGATTCACTTGATGTATGTTTTGGTGATCAACTTGTGGGTTCCGCCCATCAACCTATGCATAGGGGTTGGCACACGTTTTCATCATGATTCTCCGGTAGAACTTTGGGGCACTCTTTGAGGTCCTTTGTGCTGGTTGAATAGATGAATCTGAGATTGTGTGATGCATATCGTATAATCATACCCACAGATACTTGAGGTGACATTGGAGTATCTAGGTGACATTAGGGTTTTGGTTGATTTGTGTCTTAAGGTGTTATTCTAGTATGAACTCTAGGGCTATTTGTGACACTTATAGGAATAGCCCAACGGATTGATTGGAAAGAATAACTTTGAGGTGGTTTCGTACCCTACCATAATCTCTTCGTTCGTTCTCCGCTATTAGTGACTTTGGAGTGACTCTTTGTTGCATGTTGAGGGATAGTTATATGATCCAATTATGTTATTATTGTTGGGAGGACTTGCACTAGAGAAAGTATGAACCCTAGGCCTTGTTTCAACGCATTGCAATACCGTTTACTCTCACTTTTATCATTCGTTACCTTGCTATTTTATAATTTCAGATTACAAATACCTTTATCTACTATCCATATGCCACTTGTATCGCCATCTCTTCGCCGAACTAGTGCACCTATACAATTTACCATTGTATTCGGTGTGTTGGGGACACAAGAGACTCTTTGTTATTTGGTTGCAGGGTTGCTTGAGAGAGACCATCTTCATCCTCGCCTCCTATGGATTGATAAACCTTAGGTCATCCACTTGAGGGAAATTTGCTACTGTCCTACAAACCTCTGCACTTGGAGGCCCAACAACATCTACAAGAAGAAGGTTGTGTAGTAGACATCAAGCTCTTTTCTGGCGTCATTGCTAGGGAGGTGAGTGCTTGAAGGTATATCTTTAGATCTTGCAATCAAGTCTTTTAGTTTCTTTTTTATCACTAGTTTAGTTTATAAAAGAAAACTACAAAAATATGGAATTGAGTTTGTCTCATACGCTTCATCTTTTTAATATCTTTCGTAAGTATGATGGAAAGGAAAATTGTGCTCAAGTGCTAGAAGAAGAAATCTATAAAATGTTTGGCACTAAATATGTGAAGGATGAGCATGATTGCAATGTTGTTAGTACGAATTCTTTGAATATCCATGATACTAATGATGATTGTACTAGTTATGATGAAAATGTCTCCTATAAACATGTCAATATTTGTGGAGTGCATTGGGTTTGTAAGTACACACCAAATAGGGAAGATAGATATTGCAATAGGCATAAGTACTTAGAAACTAAATTGTTGCAAGAAAGGCTAGATGATTGTGCTAAAAATTTGAAATTTTCTTGGCCATACTTGTGAGCTTTGTAATGAACGTGGTCATTTAACTATCCGATGCAAATTGTTTCATGATCTAATCGTGTCCAAAAATTGTGATGACTTGATTTCCCTTGCACATTATAATGAACTTAGTTTGCTTATGGGCTACGAAGAAATGAAATGTATAACTAACTATCTTCCAGAATTTGCCTGTTATAAACTTCTTGGATTTGATCTAGAGGAAATTTATATGTATTGTGCGGCGAATTGTATTGAAAATCCTTATATTGCCAACTACATAAAGAAAAGAAATAGAAGATGAAGAGAATACTAATGAAAGGGAAGAGACTTCCCAATATCCTCCTATTATTTCTTATGATGAATCAGGTAACAAGGAGGAGCCTCCTATTCAACCAATCTCATTAATAAGGATCTCCAAAAAGAGGATTGAACCCACACATGATGTGGTGAAGAAGAAAAGAAAAAGGAAGAGAGGTAAAAAGATATATCCCCCAAATAATGCTGCTCCTATTACTATTGTGCCTCATGAAAATATAATTGTGGAAGATAATGATACTTCTTATGATCTTGAAAATCTTTTTGGCACTTGCTTGGAAGAATATGATAATTGCTATACTATTGGTGCTATCCATACTATTAATGATGCAAGTGATTATGCTTATGATATGAAAAGGCCCAAGCTTGGGGATGCTACGTTTAATGAAGATGATATTTTTAGTCTCCAAGTTTTGATATGCAAATTTATAATGATGATAGCATGCCTCCTACTTATGATGATTACTGTGATGATACTTATGCTATAAAAAGTAGTGATTATATTTATAAAACTTGTCATGATTATGATTACCCCTTATCTGAACATTACTCTTTTAATGTGGAAACAATTTATAGTATTCGAGTCTCTTATGATACTCCCACTATTCCGATTGAGAAGAATTTTGCTTGTGTGGAGAATAATAAAATTTCTATGCTTGTAGATCATGAAAATAATGCTTTAGGTACTGGTTATATTGTTGAGTTCATAGATGATGCTACTGAAAATTATTATGAGGGAGGAACATATGCTTGTAGGAATTGCAATAATATCAAGTTTCCCCTCTATGTGCTTAAAGTTTTGAAGTTATGCTTGTTTTACCTCTCTATGCTAGTTGATTATTGTTCCCACAAGTTGTTTGCTCACAAAATCCCTATGCATAGGAAGTATGTTAGACTTAAATGTTCTAGTCATATTCTTCATGATGCTCTCTTTATGTTTCTATTCTTATCTTTTATGTGAGCATCGTTGAAATCATCATGCCTAGCTAGGGGCTTCAAACGATAGCGCTTGTTGGGAGGCAACCCGATTTTATTTTAGTTCCTTGCTTTTTGTTCCTGTTTAGTAATAAATAATTCATCTAGCCTCTTTTTATATGTGGTTTTATGCTTTTAATTAGTGTTTGTGCCAAGTAGAACCTTTGGGAAGACTTGGGGAAAGTCTTGTTGATCATGCTGTCAAAAACAGAAACTTTAGCGCTCACGAGAATTGCTGTCATTTTTTATTGGAGAGTGCTATTGAGTTAATTATTTTTTCAGATCATTAATAGATAAATTCCTCAGGTCCAGCAATTTATTTGAGAATTTTATGAGTTCCAGAAGTATATGTTTGATTCATATTACTACAGACTGTTCTGTTTTTGACAGATTCTGTTTTTCATGTGTTGTTTACTTATTTTGATGAATCTATGGCTAGTAAAAGAGTTTATAAACCATAGAGAAGTTGGAATACAGTAGTTTTAAAACCAATATAAATAAATAATGATTTAATTACAGTACCTTGAAGTGGTGTTTTGTTTTCTTTTGCTAACGGAGCTTACGAGTTTTCTGTTAAGTTTTGTGTTGTGAAGTTTTCAAGTTTTGGGTAAAGAGTCGATGGACTATGGAATAAGGAGTGGAAAGAGCCTAAGCTTGGGGATGACCAAGACACCACAAGGTAATATTCAAGGACAACCAAGAGCCTGAGCTTGGGGATGCCCCGGAAGGCATCCCCTCTTCCGTCTTCGTTCATCGGTAACTTTACTTAGGAGCTATATTTTTATTCGCCACATGATATGTGTTTTGCTTGGAGCGTCATTTTATTTTCCTTTGTTTTTCTTGCTGTTTGAATGAAATACCAAGATCTGAAATTATTAAATGTTAGAGAGTCTTCACATAGTTGCATAATTATTCGACTACTCATTGATCTTCACTTATATCTTTCAGAGTAGTTTGTCATTTGCTCTAGTGCTTCACTTATATCTTTAGAGCATGGTGGCAATGTTGGGGATATCGCTTATTGGGAACTTATCAGTCGACCCATGATAAGGGGTAAATCGACCAGTTTATCGGCATATCAGCCGATTTATCGTCATATCGGTTGATTTATCGGTCAATTTATCTTATCGGCCAGACAACGATAAGCGATAAATCGGTCAATTTATCGGAATATCGGAAGATATCTTGAACAGTGCATGGTGGTAGTTTTATTTTGAAGAAATAGATGATCTCTCATGATTCACTTAGATTATTTTGATAGTCTTAAATAGCATGGTAATTTTCTTAAAATCCTAAATATGCTAGGTATTCAAGAATAGTAAAAACTTTCTTATGAGTGTATTGAATACTAAGAGAAGTTTGATGCTTGATGATTGTTTTGAGATATGGAGGTAATAATATCAAAGTCGTGCTAGTTGAGTAGTTGTGAATTTCAGAAATTCTTGTGTTGAAGTTTGCAAGTCCCGTAGCATGCACGCATGGTAAACGTTATGTAACAAATTTGAAACATGAGGTGTTATTTGATTGTCCTCCTTATGAGTGGCGGTTGGGGACGAGCGATGGTCTTTTCCTACCAATCTATCCCCCTAGGAGCATGCGCGTAGTAGCGAGGTTTTTGATGACTTGTAGATTTTTGCAATAAGTATGTGAGTTCTTTATGACTAATGTTGAGTCCATGGATTATACGCACTCTCACCCTTCCATCCTTGCTAGCGTCTTCGGTACCGTGCATTGCGCTTTCTCACATTGAGAGTTGGCGCAACCTTCGCCGGTGCATCCAAACCCCGTGATATGATACGCTCTTTCACACATAAACCTCCTTATATATTCCTCAAAACAGCCACCATACCTACCTATTATGGCATTTCCATAGCCATTCCGAGATATATTGCCATGCAACTTCCCACCATTCTGTTCATCATGACACATTCATCATTGTCATATTGCTTAGCATGGTCATGTAGTTGACATAGTATTTGTGGCAAAGCCACCATTCATAATTCTTTCATACATGTCACTCTTGGTCCATTGCATATCCCGGTACACCGCCGGAGGCATTCATATAGAGTCATCTTTGTTCTAATATCGAGTTGTAAATAAATAGAAGTGTGATGATCATCATTTTCTAGAGCATTGCCCCAAGTGAGGAATATAAAAAAAGGGGGAGAAAGGCCATAAAAAAATAAAAGGCCCAAAAAAGGGAGAAAGGCCATATAAAAAAGGCCCAAAAAAGAGAAAAGAAAAAATGAGAGAAAAAGAGAGAAGGGACAATGTTACTATCCTTTGCCACACTTGTGCTTCAAAGTAGCACCATGATCTTCATAGTAGAGAGTCTCTCATGTTATCACTTTCATATACTAGTGGGAAATTTTCATTATAGAACTTGGCTTGTATATTCCAACAATGGGTCTCCTCAAGTGCCCTAGGTCTTCTTGAGCAAGTAAGTTGGATGGACACCCACTTAGTTTCTTTTGTTGAGCTTTCATACATTTATAGCTCTAGTGCATCTGTTGCATGGCAATCCCGACTCCTTGCATTAACATCAATCGATGGGTATCTCCATAGCCCATTGATTAGCCTCGTTGATGTGAGACTTTCTCCTTTTTGTCTTCTCCACATAACCCCCTCATTATTCTATTCCACCCATAGTGCTATATCCATGGCTCGCGCTCATGTATTGCGTGGAAGTTTATAGGTTTGAGATTACTAAAGTATGAAACAATTGCTTGGCTTGTCATCGGGGTTGTGCATGATGAGAGCATTCTTGTGTGATGAAAATGGAGCATGACTAAACTATATTATTTTGTAGGGATGAACTTTCTTTGGCCATGTTATTTCGAGAAGACATGATTACTTAGTTAGTATGCTTGAAGTACTATTATTTTTATGTCAATATGAACTTTTATCTGAGTCTTTCGGATCTGAATATTCATGCCACAATTAAGAAGAATTAAACTGCAATTATGCCAAGTAGCACTCCGCATCAAAAATTCTATTTTTATCATTTACCTACTCGAGGATGAGTAGGAATTAAGCTTGGGGGTGTTGATACGTTTCCAACGTATCTATAATTTTTTATTGCTCCATGCTATATTATCTTCTGTTTTGGATGTTTATGGGCTTTATTATACGCTTTTATATCATTTTTGGGACTAACCTATTAACCCAGAGCCCAGTGCTAGTTTCTGTTTTCACCTTGTTTTAGGGTTTTTGAAGAAAAGGAAAATAAAATGGAGTCCAATTGACCTGAAACTTCACGGAACTCATTTTTGGAAGGAAAGAAGCCCAGAAGACTTGAAGTGCACGTAAGGGAAGCTTCAAGGAGGCCACGAGGTAGGGGGGCGCGCCCACCCCCCTGGGCGCGCCCTCCACCCTCGTGGGCCCCTCGTGGCCCCCCTGACGTACTTCTTCCACCTATATATCCCCATATACCCTAAAAACATCCGGGAGCACAATAGATTGGGAGTTCCACCGCCAGAAGCCTCCGTAGCCACCAAAAACCAATCTAGACCCGTTCCGGCATCCTGCTGGACGGGGCAATCCCTCTCCAGTGGCCATCTTCATCATCCTGGTGCTCTCCATGATGAGGAGGGAGTAGTTCTCCCTCGGGGCTGAGGGTATGTACCAATAGCTATGTGTTTGATCTCTCTCTCGTGTTCTTGAGGTGATACGATCTTGATGTATCGCGAGCTTTGCTATGATATTTGGATCCTATGATGTTCCCCCCCCCCTCTACTCTCTTGTAATGGATTGAGTTTCCCCTTTGAAGTTATCTTATCAGATTGAGTCTTTAAAGATTTGAGAACACTTGATGTATGTCTTGCTGTGTGTATCTGTGGTGACAATGGGATACCACGTGATTCACTTGATGTATGTTTTGGTGATCAAGTTGCGGGCTCCACCCATGAACCTATGCATAGGGGTTGGCACACGTTTTCGTCGTGATTCTCCGGTAGAACTTTGGGGCACTCTTTGAGGTCCTTTGTGTTGGTTGAATAGATGAATCTGAGATTGTGTGATGCATATCATATAATCATACCCACGGATACTTGAGGTGACATTGGAGTATCTAGGTGACATTAGGGTTTTGGTTGATTTGTGTCTTAAGGTGTTATTCTAGTACAGACTCTAGGGCTGTTTGTGACACTTATAGGAATAGCCCAACGGATTGATTGGAAAGAATAACTTTGAGGTGGTTTCGTACCCTACCATAATCTCTTCGTTCGTTCTCCGCTATTAATGACTTTGGAGTGACTCTTTGTTGCATGTTGAGGGATAGTAATATGATCCAATTATGTTATTATTGTTGAGAGGACTTGCACTATCGAAAGTATGAACCCTAGGCCTTGTTTCAACGCATTGCAATACCGTTTACGCTCACTTTTATCATTCGTTACCTTGCTGTTTTTATAATTTCAGATTACAAACACCTTTATCTACTATCCATATACCACTTGTATCACCATCTCTTCGCTGAACTAGTGCACCTATACAATTTACCATTGTATTGGGTGTGTTGGGGACACAAGAGACTCTTTGTTATTTGGTTGCACGGTTGCTTGAGAGAGACCATCTTCATCCTACGCCTCCTATGGATTGATAAACCTTAGGTCATCCACTTGAGGGAAATTTGCTACTGTCCTACAAACCTCTGCATTCGGAGGTCAAACAACGTCTACAAGAAGAAGGTTGTGTAGTAGACATCAAGGCGGCATGGGCGCCCTCGTACCTCGGATGGGCGGTAACAGTGAGCATGCACCCGTACACCGGCCTCGTGTCAGCGTCAGCGACGTTGCCCCTGACGCACACTACAGAGACAGGGCGGCGGCCTGCGTGGGCCTTACTGATGACCCACAAGTATAGGGGATCTATCGTAGTCCATTCGATAAGTAAGAGTGTTAGACCCAACGAGGAGCAGAAGGAAATGACAAGTGGTTTTCAGCAAGGTATTCTCAGCAAGCACTGAAATTATCGGCAACAGATAGTTTTGTGATAAAATAAATCGTAACGGGTAACTAGTAAATAAAGTAACTAAGGTGCAGCAAGGTGGCCCAATCCTTTTTGTAGCAAAGGACAAGCCTAGACGAACTCTTATATAAAGCAAAGTGCTCCCAGGGACACATGGGAATTGTTGTCAAGCTAGTTTTCATCATGCTCATATGGTTCGCACTCGTTACTTTGATAATCTGATATGTGGGTGGACCGGTGCTTGGGTGTTGTCCTTCCTTGGACAAGCCTCCCACTTATGATTAACCCCTCTCGCAAGCATCCGCAACTACAAAATAAGTATTAAGGTAAACCTAACCATAGCATGAAACATATGGATCCAAATCAGCCCCTTACGGAGCAACGCATAAACTAGGATTTAAGCTTCTGTCACTCTAGCAACCCATCATCTACTTATTACTTCCCAATGCCTTCCCCTAGGCCCAAATAATGGTGAAGTGTCATGTAGTCGACGTTCACATAACACCACTAGAGGAGAGACAACGTACATCTCATCAAAATGTCGAACGAATACCAAATTCACATGATTACTTATAACAAGACTTCTCCCATGTCCTCAGGAACAAACGTAACTACTCACAGCACATATTTATGATCAAGATCGGAGGAGTATTAATTATCATTAAGGATCTGAAAATATAATCTTCCATCGGATAAACCAACTAGCATCAACTACAAGGAGTAATCAACACTACTAGCAACCCACATGTACCAATCTGAGGTTTTGGGACCAAGATCGAATACAAGAGATGAACTAGGGTTTGAGAGGAGATGGTGCTGGTGAAGATGTTTATGGAGATTGACCCCCTCTCGATGAGAGGATCATTGGTGATGACGATGGCTTCGATTTCCCCCTCCCGAAGGGATGTTTCCCCGGCAGAACAGCTCCGCCAGAGCCCTAGATTGGTTCTGCCCAAGTTCTGCCTCGAAACGGCGGCGCTTCATCCCGAAAGCTACCTTCTGATTTATTTCCAGGTCAAAACACACCATATAGCCAAAGATGGGCACCGGAGGCCTGCCAGGGGGGCCACAAGGTCGGGGGGCGCACTGAGGGGGTAGGGCGTACCCTCCACCCTTGTGGTTGGCTGGTGGCCCCCTCTGATTCTTTCTTCTCCCAATATTTTTTATATATTCCAAAAACATGCTCCGTGAAGTTTCAGGACTTTTGGAGTTGTGTAGAATAGGTCTCTAATATTTTCTCCTTTTCCAGTCCACAAGTCCAGCTGCCGGCATTCTCCCTCTTCATGTAAACCTTATAAAATAAGAGAGAGAAGGCATAGGTATTGTGATATAACATGTAATAACAGCCCATAATGCAATAAATATCAATATAAAAGCATGATGCAAAATGGATGTATCAACTCCCCCAAGCTTAGACCTCGCTTGTCCTCAAGCGAAAGCCGAAATCGATAAATATGTCCACATGTTTAGAGATAGAGGTGTCGATAAAATAAAATACGGACATGAGGGCATCATGATCATCTTTAGAACAACAACATATGTTGTCATATAATTTCTTATGCTAAAGTAACAATTCGTTCACAAGCTAAAGTATGAATCAGAAACTTCATTGAAAACCAACTAACTATGATCTCAGTCATTGGAGCAATTGCAATTTATCATAACATCGGAAAGAGTCAAGTAAAGAGCTTTTCAGTAAGTCCACATACTCAACTATCATTTAATCTTTCACGATTTCTAACACTCACGCGATACTTATGGATACAAAGTTTCAATCGGACATAGAGAAAGATAGGGGATTATAATTTTGCCTCCCAACCTTTTACCTCAAGGGTAATGTCAACAATAATAATTTATGATAACCTACATCCGAGTGGATATATATATCCGGATCTCTCCAACATATAGTGCTTGCCAAAGGAAAAAGTGCAAAAAGGAAAGGTGATGATCACCATGACTCTTGTATAAGGGTAGAAGATAAAAGTAAAAGATAGGCCCTTCGTTGAGGTAAGCAGAGGTTGTCATGCGCTTTTATGGTTGGATGCACAAAATCTTAATGAAAAAGAACGTCACTTTATATTGCCGCTTGTGATAGGGATCTTTATTATGCAGTCCGTCGCTTTTATTTCTTCCATATCACAAGTTCGTATAAAGCTTATTTTCCTCACACTAATAGATCATACATATTTAGAGAGCATTTTTTATTGCTTGCACCGATGACAACTTACTTGAAGGATCTTACTCAATCCATAGGTAGGTATGGTGGAATCTCATGGAAAAACTGGTTTTAAGGATGTTTGGAAGCACAAGTCGTATCTCTACTTGGTGCAAAGAATTTGGCCAGCATGAGAGGGAAAGGCAAGCTCAACATGTTGGATGATCCATGACAATATAACTTCTATTCGGATATAAGAAAACATAACCCATTACGTTGTCTTCCTTGTCCAACATCAACCTTTTAGCATGTTATATTTTAATGAGTGCTCACAATTACAAAAGATGTCCAAGATAGTATATTTATATGTGAAGCCTCCCTTTCTTTGTTACTTCCTATTAATTGCAATAATGACCAAAACTATGTTTGTCAAGTCCCAACAACTTTTATTCATCATACTCTTTATATGTGAACTCATTACTCTCCATAAGATCAATATATGCCTTGGAAGATGGATGACAAGCCTACTTCATCAACAACCCCTTCATCATACTCTTTATATGTTTGTCAACTCCTCCATAAGAGTATGATGAATAAAAGAGTATGATGAAGAGTATAATTAAGCTACAGTAATCCCCTGCTAGTGATGCTAGGTCAATATATCCCAACAACTTTTATTCGTCATACTCTTTATATGTTTGTCATCATACTCTTCATCAACAACCCTTCCATAAGATCAATATATCCCAACAACTTTTATTCATCATACTCTTTATATGTTTGTCAACTCCCAACAACTTTATACTGTTGCTAATCTCGACTTGATCTAAATCATAATTCAAATTCAAGTTAAAGTCCGGGTATTCAAATTTGTCAAACATGTAAACTAAGATGTTCATCTTTTGGACAATATTCCATAAGCTGGTTATGGTGGTGAACCAATATTTTTGCAAAGTGTTTAAATGCCTTAAACTAGTCAAGACAGTGGCCTAGCTAATAATTTAATTGATTTTTAAATTGTAAAAAACGCTAAACTATTTTATTTTAACCTCAAACTATTTGTGGAAGTCGCATAATTACTAATGTTGATTTAGGGACTAGTGTTGTGTTTTATAAAACTAGAATTAAAAGAAAACTAATAAGAAATTAGAAACCGTAAAAAGAAAAAGGAAATTGCAAATAGAAAAGCAGAACTTTAAAACAATGGAAAAGGCCCTCCTATTTTTTTCCAGGCCGTAACCCACCGGCCGGCCCAGGTGGCCCAGCTGCCACCTCCCCGTCGTTGTCGTCTTCTCCCCACGCCCCCCACTGTTCGTCCGACCGCGCCCGCTATCGCCGACGGACCAGCTCACCGTCCCGCGCCACTATAGGCCCCACCAGAGGGGATAAGGATGCCGCTTGCGCCCCCTCGATCTTCCCTCCCCACTTGCACCCTAGCTCCGCCACTCCCACTCTCTCCTTCCCCCACTCCACCTCGCTTCCCCCTAGATCCGCCTCGCCTGAGACCGTGGTGGTCGTGCTCGCTGTCATCTTGGACATCAGCCGCGACCAGTCGCCTCCTCTATGCCCTGGACTGGGTCGGGGAGCTCGCCTTCATCGTCCTCGTCTTCCCGGTGCAAGGGTTCGCTCTGGGTCGTCGCCGGCGCTCGAGACCGACTCCAACTTCATCATCGCTGGCCGCCACTGCTTCTCTTTGGTCTGCACTGCTCCAGCTGTCCTTGGCTTCGCCACGACACCAGCGAGCACCTCTGAGAGCCCACAAACAAGATCCCTCCCTTCCCAGCTCAAATCCATCTCTCTAGCTCAGTTTACCACCATCACCGAAGTTGGATGCCGCACGGCTAGTCGCCGGCGCCATTTCGGTGGCCTTTGGTGTCACGCGTGTATCCGTCATCTGCACTGTGTCGGGTATACTCTTCCTAGCCCCCCTGCTCATCATCTGTGCGCCCGTGACTTCGACCCCGTCGAGTCCGAGCGCGCCACCGCTCCGACCTCGCGTGGAAGTGGACGAGCTCACGCTCACCGTGTTCGCCACGCCCTCCCAGTGCGCAGCTCGCGCCCTTCCGTGCTCCCACGTGTTGGCCACCCCCGGCCTTGCTCCCGCTTGCCGCTCGACCCCGCCACCAGTTGCTCGTCGTCGCCCTGCCCGTCGTCCCGACCACCACGCCCGCCTCCCCGCAGCCACCCCACGGCTCTGCCCCGCGTGCTGCTCGCCGGCCGATCCCGCGCCCCGCCGTTGGCCGCCGTGCTCCCCTGCTCCCCTTGCCGATGCGCGCTGCTGCTGCTGCATCGCAGCCCACTGCCACGCGTGCCCCGCCAGCGACTGGCCGCACCTGCCGAGCTGCGCCGCCGCCCCGCCGCCCGCCTGTGCCGTAGTCGTCCCGCGCCGCTCCGCCCGCGATGCTGCCTGCTGTTGCTGCTGCTCCGCACTGCCGCTGCTAGCCACCGCCCGACGTCGGCGCTTGCTGCCGTCGCCCCGGGCCTCCAGCGCCCCGCCGCTCCTAACAGTCGCCCAGGTTCGGCCTCGCCCGATAGCCCGTAACCGCCTGCCCGCTTGGCCTTTGGGCCAATGACGGAAGGGCCCCATGCCCCTGTATATTATTTTAAAAAAGATTTAAACAAAATAAATAAATATAAATATAATTAATTAATTAACTTAATTAATCATTGCTAGTTAACTAATTAAGTTTAATTAGCTTGCTAATTAAACTAGGTTAAAATGGTAATTAGCAAATCAGTGTATAACAGGGGCCCCACCCCCTGTTGACCAGTCAAACATTGACTGGTCAACTGGGACCCCCTGGTCCACCTGTCAGCCACTGGGTACACTTTGGTGTACACTATGTTGGGTGCACCTAGCATTTTAGCATTTAATTTCAAATCAATAATAATTTCAGAATTTTGCTAAAACTTGAGAAAATCGTGGAAAATAATCTGTAGCTCGGATGAAAATGTTTTATACAAGAAAGTTGCTCAGAATGATGAGACAAGTCCGAATGCATGGTCCGTTCGTCCGCCACACGTCCCTAGCATAGTGAACATGCAGCCTTCCCCCTCCGGTTCGTTTGTCCGAAAATGCCAAACTTCGGGAAACTTTCCCGGATGTTTCCCCTCTTCCCCGGTAACGCGTAGCCTTGCGTTAGAACACCCCTAGCACCGCTTATTGTCATGTCTTGCACTTGTTTACTCTGTATTTATTGTTTCTCCCCCCTCTTCTCTCCGGTAGAACCCAAAACCGCTGTCGATGCTGCTGTGATCGACTACGTCGACGACGACTCTTCTTCCCTTTCAGCGGAGCTTCCAGGCAAGCCCCCCCCCCTTTGATCATCCCGATATCGCCCATTCCATTCTCTCATGCTTGCATTAGATTTTGCTATTGTAATTGATTGCTCCTATTTTGATGCATAGCCTACTTTTGTAACCTGTTGTTGTACCTTACCTGCTTATCCTAAACTGCTTAGTATAGGTTGGTTAGTGATCCATCAGTGACCCCCACCTTGTCCTTGTTGCCCCTGCTTCATCATCGACGACTTGATCAACGTGATCGACAATTAGAGCCCAACACCTCACATCACATCACGCCCCCTTTTTGTTGCTTGACTCTGCAAAGCTACTATCGAGTGTCGAGGGTGATACCTCATAACGCACTCCTGATGATAATTCTATAGTGTAGCTATTCGGTCGTGGTCATCGAGGGTGATTCCTCCTTCACCATTCCCGATACGGCTCTGTCATGCAACACCTCAAGTGTGAACCTCAAGGGTGGTTCCTCATATGTTCACCTTGATGATTACATCGAGTGGAATCCACCGAGGGTGATTCCTCGGGTTTTTCCCTTGATGTTTGGACACACAGTTACCTTGACCTTACTTGAGACCATTGTTGAAGTCGGGTTGGCCCTGAGGGGTACCCGCGAGTTGATGTGAAAGTCGGGTGGGCCCGTAGAGCACCCGTGAGTTTTCTATGAGGCATGGCCGGGCATTCTGGGCCCTTGCGGCAAGTCCACGAGATGGGGCGACGGGGTCACATTATCATGAGTCTCTGCTCGTCTCCGCGAGCCCCCAATGCACCAACAGGTTTGGGTATTTGTTCTGAGTTGGCCTATGGCCTTTACGCACTAACCACCATGCGAGAATAGATATGGGCCTCGACATCGCAGTATCAGCCGAAGCTTTGTCAGACGTCCAGTTCACCATTGCAGCACGGTTGGATCGTGCTGGCCATCCGAGGCGGTGCTGGTATCCACCCTGCTCGCAATGACCCAGAGTGCAACGGGCGATGTGCCCAAGACCTCGGAGTACTTAGGATGTAGACCGGCGGGGACCTCTCTGCTGAGCCTAGGTAGGGATATGACGTGTTGATCTTCCAAGGCCGGGCATTGACCCCAGAAAGGTGTGTCCGGCCAGAGTGATCGAGCGTGTTGGGTAACTGGTGCACCCCTGCAGGGAAGATATATATTCGAATACCGTGTCCATGGTAATGAACGTTCAGACTTGTATCCTGATCCTATATAACTAGAAATGGATACTTGAGACATGTGATGGATATGTGGCTCCGAGATTGCTTTCTCGCGGGGAGTCGAGGAAGGATCTTTGGGTGTTAATGCTACAACATGCTTGTTAATTAAAATGCTATTCTTTACTCTTCTACATGCTGCAAGATGCTTGGAGCTGCTTGAAGATGCTAGTCTTCGATAGGCTAGGCCTTCCCCTCTATTCTGGCATTCTGCAGTTCAGTCCATAGATACAACCCTTCCATTTGATACCAATGCATACTTAGTATAGATCTGATGCTTGCGAGTACTTTGGATGAGTACTCACAATTGCTTTGCTACCCCTTTTCCCCCTTATTTGTCCTTTTCAGTTGTTGCAACCATTTGGTGGATCCTAGGAGCCAGATGCCACCGCCGACCGCCGACGACTAGGAGTAGTTAGGAGGTCCCAGGCAGGAGGCCTTGCCTCTTCGATCGTTGATGTTTGTGCTAGCCTTCTTAAGGTAGTCTTGTCTAACTTTATGTCTGTACTAAGATATTGTTGCTTCCACTGACTCTTGTGTATCGAGCCCTCGAGGCCCCTGGCTTGTAATATAAAGCTTGTATTGTTTTAATTTGTGTCTAGAGTTGTCTTGTGATATCTTCCCATGAGTCCCTGATCTTGATTGTACACATTTGCGTGTATGATTAGTGTACGGTCGAATTGGGGGCGTCACATCATAGGTTCACCATCATAGAAAGATGAACAAATCTCCGGGATCCTCAGATCTGCAGCCAAACTCATCCTCTTAAATCTGTATTTATACTCACAGTTTTGGTTTTGCAGGTCATAGATCTGGGCTTGGAGATGCTCGATTTTCTCATGAAGCTTGAAGATGGCCTCCTCAATGCTCTTGGTATCCAGCTTGTAATTGTTGGTGAACTCCGCGGTCATCGTGTGATTGGCGTTGAGTCCACGTTCCACCATCCCTTGGCACTTGAAAACTTGCTGCTCCATTGCTTCAAGCCTTGTCTCCATGCTTCCGGTCTTCTTCGGCCCCTCAACATCGCGGATGTGTAGCACCCCCTCACGCATCTCAATGGCTTGAGGGTGTCGCAACACCTCCGCAAGGTAGGGGTTGATGACCTTCTCGAAAAACTTGTCCTTGGGGCGCTTGGAGACGTCATGGTGATCTAGATCTGTCAGAAAAACAGCTCGAAACAAGAACAGGAGATATTGTCGTGGTACGGTGGTCAAAACCTTGGGAGATTATATAATGAATTTTTACCGACCAAAATAAGTATCATGCAAGAAAACGGAATCCGGAGGGCACACGAGGTGGCCACAAGGACGGGGGGCACGCCCTCCACCCTTGTGGTGGCCTCGTGTCTCTTTCGGACTACTTTTAATTTTCCTAATTTTTTAAATATTCCAAAATGGAGAAAAATTGCCATTGGAAATGTTTTGGAGTCGGTTTACTTACTGAACCACATACCTATTCCTTTTCGGGGTCTGAAACGTTTTGGAAAGTGTCCCTTATGTACTCCTCCGGTGTTACGATATTAATAATATTGGTCTCAACATTTATGGGAGTACCTGAGATATAATGTTTGATTCTCTGACCGTTTACCACCTTCGGATTTGTGCCTTTGGCATTGTTGATTTTTACGGCACTGGAACGATAGACCTCCTCAACAATGTAAGGACCTTCCCATTTAGAGAGAATCTTTCCTGCAAAAAATCTTAAACGAGAGTTGTATAGCAAAACATGATCACCTACATTAAACTCACGCTTTGTATCCTTTTGTCATGCCATATTTTAAATTTTTATTTAAACAACTTGGCATTCTCATAGGCTTGAGTTCTCCATTCATCAAGTGAGCTAATGTCAAATAATCTCTTCTCACTGGCAAGTTTGAAATCATAATTGAGCTCTTTAATAGCCCAATATGCCTTATGTTCTAGTTCAAGAGGTAAGTGACATGCTTTTCCATAAACCATTTTATACGGAGACATGCCCATAGGATTCTTATGAGCAGTTCTATAAGCCCACAGTGCATCATCAAGTTTCTTAGACCAATTCTTTCTAGATCTATTGATGTCTACTACACAACCTTCTTCTTGTAGACGTTGTTGGGCCTCCAAGTGCAGAGGTTTGTAGGACAGTAGCAAATTTCCCTCAAGTGGATGACCTAAGGTTTATCAATCTGTAGGAGGCGTAGGATGAAGATGGTATCTCTCAAGCAACCCTGCAACCAAATAACAAAGAGTCTCTTGTGTCCCCAACACACCCAATACAATGGTAAATTTTATAGGTGCACTAGTTCGGCGAAGAGATGGTGATACAAGTGCAATATGGATAGTAGATAAAGGTATTTGTAATCTGAAATTATAAAAACAGCAAGGTAACAAGTGATAAAAGTGAGCGTAAACGGTATTGCAATGCTAGGAAACAAGGCCTAGGGTTCATACTTTCACTAGTGTAAGTCCTCTCAACAATACTAACATAATTGGATCATAAAACTATCCCTCAACATGCAACAAAGAGTCACTCCAAAGTCACTAATAGCGGAGAACGAACGAAGAGATTATGGTAGGGTACGAAACCACCTCAAAGTTATTCTTTCCAATCAATCCGTTGGGCTATTCCTATAATTGTCACAAACAGCCCTAGAGTTCGTACTAGAATAACACCTTAAGACACAAATCAACCAAAACCCTAATGTCACCTAGATACTCCAATGTCACCTCAAGTATCCGTGGGCATGATTATATGATATGCGTCACACAATCTCAGATTCATCTATTCAACCAACACATAGAACCTCAAAGAGTGCCCCAAAGTTCTACCGGAGAATCACGACGAAAACGTGTGCCAACCCCTATGCATAGGTTCATGGGCGGAACCCGCAAGTTGGTCATCAAAACATACATCAAGTGAATCACGTGATATCCCATTGTCACCACAAATATCCATGGCAAGACATACATCAAGTGTTCTCAAATCTTTAAAGACTCAATCCGATAAGATAACTTCAAAGGGGAAACTCAATTCATTACAAGAGAGTAGAGGGGGGAGAAAACATCATAGGATCCAACTATAATAGCAAAGCTCGCGATACATCAAGATTGTATCACCTCAAGAACACGAGAGAGAAAGAGAGAGATCAAACACATAGCTACCGGTACATACCCTTAGCCCCGAGGGAGAACTACTCCATCCTCGTCATGGAGAGCACCGGGATGATGAAGATGGCCACCGGAGAAGGATTGCCCCCTCCGGCAGGGTGCCGGAACGGGTCTAGATTGGCTTTCGGTGGCTACGGAGGCTTCTGGCGGCGGAACTCCCGATCTATTGTGTGTACTCGAAGTTTTAGGGTATGAAGATATATATGGGTGCAGGAAGTACGTCGGAGGAGCCACGGGGGCCCCACGAGGCAAGGGGCACGCCCTAGGGGGGCGCCCCCCACCCTCGTGAGCACCTCCCGTATCTCCTGACGTGGAGTCCAAGTCTATCTGGTGGCTTTCGTTCCAAAAATAACTTCTCCAGTTGATTCTGTTCCGTTTCGGCTCCGTTTGATATTCCTTTTCTTCGAAACACCGAAATAGGCATAAAACAGCAAATCTGGGCTGGGCCTCCGGTTAATAGGTTAGTCCCAAAAATAATATAAAATTGGAAAATAAACCCCAATATTGCCTAAAACAATAGATAATATAGCATGGAGCAATCAAAAATTATAGATACGTTGGAGACGTATCAAGCATCCCCAAGCTTAATTCCTGCTCGTCCTCGAGTAGGTAAATGATAAAAAGATAATTTTTGATGTGGAATGCTAGTTGGCATAATTTCAATGTAATTCTTCTTAATTGTGGCATGAATATTCAGATCCATAAGATTCTAGACAAAAGTTCATATTGACATAAAAATAATAATACTTCAAGCATACCAACTAAGCAATTATGTCTTCTCAAAATAACATGGCAAAAGAAAGCTATCCCTACAAAATCATATAGTCTGGCTATGCTCCATCTTCACCACACAAAATATTTAAATCATGCACAGCCCCGATGACAAGCCAAGCAATTGTTTCATACTTTTGATGTTCTCAAACTTTTTCAATCTTCACGCAATACATGAGCATGAGCCATGGACATAGCACTATAGGTGGAATAGAATGGTGGTTGTGGAGAAGACAAAAAGGAGAAGATGGTCTCACATCGACTAGGCGTACCAACGGGCTATGGAGATGCCCATCAATAGATATCAATGTGAGTGAGTAGGGATTGCCATGCAACGGATGCACTAGAGCTATAAATGTATGAAAGCTCAACAAAAGAAACTAGTGGATGTGCATCCACTTCGCTTGCTCACGAAGACCTAGGGCATTTTGAGGAAGCCCATCATTGGAATATACAAGCCAAGTTCTATAATGAAAGATTCCCACTAGTATATGAAAGTGATAACATGAGAGACTCTCTACTATGAAGATCATGGTGCTACTTTGAAGCACAAGTGTGGAGGATAGTAGCATTGTCCCTTTTATTTTATTTTTATTTTTTTAGCCTTCTTTTTTTATTTGGCTTTTTTGGCCTTTTTGGGACAATGCTCTATTGAATGATGATCATCACACTTCTATTTATTTAAAACTCGATGATACAACTTGATACTTAGAACAAAGATATGACTCTATATGAATGCCTCCGGGGGTGCGGTGTACCGGGATAATGTGCAATAGATGCCATGAGTGACATGTATGAAATAATTATGAACGGTGGCTTTGCCACAAATACAATGTCAACTACATGATCATGCAAAGCAATATGACAATGATGAAGCGTGTCATAATAACGGAATGGTGGAAAGTTGCATGGCAATATATCTCGGAATGGCTATGGAAATGCCATGATAGGTAGGTATGGTGGCTGTTTTGAGGAAGGTATATGGTGGGTTTATGGCGGCGAAAGTTGCGCGGTACTAGAGAGGCTAGCAATGGTGGAAGGGTGAGAGTGCGTATAATCCATGGACTCAACATTAGTCATAAAGAACTCACATACTTATTGCAAAAATCTATTAGTTATCGAAACAAAGTACTACGCGCATGCTCCTAGGGGGATAGATTGGTAGGAAAAGACCATCGCTCGTCCCCGACCGCCACTCATAAGGAAGACAATCAATAAATAAATCATGCTCCGACTTCATCACATAACGGTTCACCATACGTGCATGCTACGGGAATCACAAACTTTAACACGAGTATCTTTCAAATTCACAACTAATCAACTAGAATGACTCTAATATTACCATCCTCACATCTCAAAACAATTATCAAGTATCAAACTTCTCATAGTATTCAACACACTCATAAGAGAATTTTATTATTCTTGAATACCTAGCATATTAGGATTTTAAGCAAATTACCATGCTATTTAAGACTCTCAAAATAATCTAAGTGAAGCATGAGAGTTCACATATTTCTTCAAAATAAAACTACCACCATGCTCTAAAATATATAAGTGAAGCACTAGAGTAAATGACAAACTACTCCGAAAGATATAAGTGAAGATCAATGAGTAGTCGAATGATTATGCAACTATGTGAAGACTCTCTAACATTTAATAATTTCAGATCTTGGTATTCTATTCAAACAGCAAGAAAAGAAAAATAAAATGACATCTAAGAATATCAAACATCATGTGAAGAAGCAAAAACTTAGGATCAAACGATACTAACCGATAATTGTTGAAGAAGAAAGGTGGGATGCCAACCGGGGCATCCCCAAGCTTAGATGCTTGAGAATTCTTGAAATATTATCTTATGATTCCTTGGGCATCCCCAAGCTTGAGATTTTGTGCCTCCTTAATTCCTCTCATATCACGGTCTCCCTAAATCTCAAAAGCTTCATCCACACAAAACTCAACAAGGACTCGTGAGATAAGTTAGTATAAACCATTGCCAAAACCTTATCATACTCTACTGTAGCAAATCACTAAAATTATTATTCAACATTGCATACTAAATGCCTCTGCATATTTAATAGTCCTATCCTCAAATAGAATCATGAAAGAAGCAAACATATGCAAACAATGCAAACATAACAGCAATCTGCCTAAACAGGATAGTCTGTAAAGAATGCTGCAACATCCATACTTCCCTAACTCCAAAAATTATGAAAGAAAATTCCCACTGTAGTAAATTTATCATATCTTAATATGCAAAAGGTTTCAACATTTTATCACATTCTGAATTTTCTAGGGAATTATTGCAACAGCGGTAAACTTTCTGTTTTCAAACAGCAACATGTATACTTGTAACATAGGCATAGTAAAGGCTATCAATGCCACTTTTATTCAAATAAAAGATGCAAAACATTGTTATAAATAACAGCAAGCAAATCTTAACAAAATAAATTGACGCTCCAAGAAAAACACATATCATGTGGTAAATAAAATATAGCTCCAAGTAAAGTTACCGATGAACGGAGACGAAAGAGGGGATGCCTTCCGGGGCATCCCCAAGCTTAGGCTCTTGGTTGTCCTTGAATATTACATTGGGGTGCCTTGGGAATCCCCAAGCTTAGGCTCTTGCCACTCCTTATTCCATAGTCCATCGAATCTTTACCCAAAACTTGAAAACTTCACAACACAAAACTTAACAGAAAACTCGTAAGCTCCGTTAGTATAAGAAAATAAATCACCACTTCAAGGTACTGTAATGAACTCATTCTTTATTTATATTGGAGTTAAACCTACTGTATTCCAACTTATCTATGGTTCATACCCTCCGATACTACTCATAGATTCATCAAAATAAGCAAACAACACACGAAAAACAGAATATGTCAAAAACAGAACAGTCTGTAGTAATCTGGATCAAACGTATACTTATGGAACTCATAAAATTCTCAAATAAATTTCTGGACCTGAGGAATTTATCTATTAATCATATGCAAAAATAATTAACTAAATATCACTCTCCAAATAAAAATGGCAGCAATTCTCGTGAGCGCTAAAGTTTCTGTTTTTTACAGCATGATCAACAAGACTTCTCCCAAGTCTTCCCAAAGGTTCTACTTGGCACAAACACTAATTAAAATCATAAAACCACATATAAACAGAGGATAGATGAATTATTTATTACTAAACAGGAACAAAAAGCAAGTAGCAAAAATAAAGTTGGGTTGCCTCCCAACAAGCGCTATCGTTTAACGCCCCTAGCTAGGCATGATGATTTCAATGATGCTCACATAAAAGATAATAATTGAAACATAAAGAGAGCATCATGAAGAATATTACTAGCACATTTAAGTCTAACCCACTTCCTATGCATAGGGATTTTGTCATCAAACAACTTATGGGAACAATAATCAACTAGCATAGGAAGGCAAACAAGCATAACTTCAAAACTTTAAGCACATAGAGAGGAAACTTGGTATTATTGCAATTCCTACAAGCATATATTCCTCCCTCATAATAATTTTCAGTAGCATAATGAATGAATTCAACAATATAACCATCACCTAAAGCATTTTTTTCATGATCTACTTGCATAGAAATTTTATTACTCTCCACATAAGCAAAATTCTTCTCATTCGGGATAGTGGGGGTATCATAAGAGACTTGAATACTATAAATTTTTTCCACATTAAAAGAGTAATGTTCATAAAAAGGGTAATCATAATCATGACAGGTTTTATAAATATAATCATCACTACTTTTTATAGCATAAGTTTCATCACAATAATCATCATAAGTAGCAACTTTGTTCTCATCATAATCACTTTGCATATCAAAACATGGAAGGCTAAAAATATCATCATTATTAAACATAGCATCCCCAAGCTTGGGACAAACATTAATTGCAGCAAATATATTCTCAAATATGTCATCCTCATCAAACATAGCTTCCCCAAGCTTGGGCCTTTTTGTATCATAAACATAATCACTATCATCATTAATAGTATGGATAGCACCAATAGTATAGCAAACATTATTATCATATTCTTCCAAGAAAGTACCAAAAATATTTTCAAGATCATAAGAAGTATCATTATCTTCCCAATCATAATCATCACAACAAGCAATAGGCATAACGAGATCATCATAAAGTGTATCATCTTCATTTTCATGAGGCACAACAATAATAGGAGCAACTTTATTTGGGAGAGATACATTTTTGCATCTCTTCCTTTTTCTTTTCTTCCTCTTCACCACATCGTGTGGGGGTTCAATCCTCTTTTTTGAGCTCCTTATTAATGAGATTGGTTGAGTAGAAGGCTCCTCCTCGTTACCTGATTCATCATAAGAAATAATAGGAGGATATTGGGAAGTATCTTCCCTTTCATTAGTATTCTCTTCATCTTCTATTTGTTTTATTTTCTTTATGTAATTGGCAATATAAGGATTTTCAATGCAATTCACTGCACAATACATATAAATCTCTTCTAGATCAATATCGAGGAATTTCTTGAGGTTATATTCTGGAATATGCTTAGTTTGACGCTTCAATTCTTCATAACCCAAAAGCAAACGTAGTTCATTATAATGCGCAAGGGAAATCAAGTCATCACAATTTTTGGACACGATTCGATCATGAAACAATTTGCATTTGATATATAAATGACCATGTTCATTGCAAAGTTCACAAGTACAGTAAAGATATTTTAAATTTTCAGCACTCACATCAAGACTTTCTTGCAACAATTTAGTTTCTAAATACTTATGCCTCTCGCAATATCTATCTTCCCTATTTGGTGCGTACTTGCAAACCCAATGCACTCCACAAAAATTGACATGTTTATAGGAGGCATTTTCATCATAACTAGTGCAATCATCATTAGCATCATGGATATTCAAAGATTTCGTACTAACAACATTGCAATCATGCTCATCATTCAAATATTTAGTGCCAAACATTTTATAGATTTCTTCTTCTAGCACTTTAGCACAATTATCCTTTCCATCATACTCACGAAAGATATTAAAAAGGTGAAGCGTATGAGACAAACTCAATTCCATTTTTTTAGTTTTCTTTTATAAACTAAACTAGTGATAAAACAAGAAACTAAAAGACTCGATTGCAAGATCTAAAGATATACCTTCAAGCGCTAACCTCCCCAGCAACGGCGCCAGAAAAGAGCTTGATGTCTACTACACAACCTTCTTCTTGTAGACGTTGTTGGGCCTCCAAGTGCAGAGGTTTATAGGACAGTAGCAAATTTCCCTCAAGTGGATGACCTAAGGTTTATCAATCCGTAGGAGGCATAGGATGAATATGGTCTCTCTCAAGCAACCCTGCAACCAAATAACAAAGAGTCTCTTGTGTCCCCAACACACCCAATACAATGGTAAATTGTATAGGTGCACTAGTTCGGCAAAGAGATGGTGATACATGTGCAATATGGACAGTAGATAAAGGTATTTGTAATCTGAAATTATAAAAACAGCAAGGTAACAAGTGATAAAAGTGAGCGTAAACGGTATTGCAATGCTAGGAAACAAGGCCTAGGGTTCATACTTTCACTAGTGTAAGTCCTCTCAACAATACTAACATAATTGGATCATAAAACTATCCCTCAACATGCAGCCCCCCCCCCTCATGAGCACCTCCCGTATCTCCTGACGTGAAGTCCAAGCCTATCTGGTGGCTTTCGTTCCAACAATAACTTCTCCAGTTGATTTCGTTCCGTTTCGACTCCGTTTGATATTCCTTTTCTTCGAAACACTGAAATAGGCATAAAACAACAAATCTGGGCTGGGCCTCCGGTTAATAGGTTAGTCCCAAAAATAATATAAAAGTGGAAAATAAAGCCCAATATTGCCTAAAACAGTATATAATATAGCATGGAGCAATCAAAAATTATAGATACGTTGGAGACGTATCATCTATTAACAGCCTTTTGCAAAATTAATTTAAGCTCTCTATTACTCAATTCTACTTGACCACTAGACTGAGCATGGTAAGGAGATGCAATTCTATGGTTAACATCATATTTAACAAGCATTTTACGGAAAGCACCATGAATAAAATACGAACCACCATCAGTCATTAAATATCTAGGGACTCCAAACCTCGGAAAAATAACTTCTTTAAGCATCTTAATTGAAGTGTTATGATCAGCACTACTAGTTGGAATAGCTTCTACCCACTTTGTAATGTAATCAACAGCAACTAAAATATGTGTATAGCCATTAGATGAAGGAAAAGGCCCCATATAATCAAAGCCCCAAATATCAAATGTTTCAATAACAAGTGAATAGTTCATAGGCATTTCCTGACGTCTACTAATATTACCAATTCTCTGGCATTCATCACAAGATAAGACAAACTCACGAGCATCATTAAAGAGAGTGGGCCAATAGAAACCAGATTGCAATACCTTATGTGCAGTTCTATCTCCAGCGTGGTGTCCTCCGCAAGACTCGGAGTGACACTTGCGTAGGATCTATTCATGTTCATGCTCATGTACACAACGTCTAATAACACCATCTAATCCTTCTTTATAAAGGTGTGGGTCATCCCAGAAGTAATGTCTTAAATCATAGAAAAACTTTTTCTTTTGATGGTATGTGAAACTAGGTGGTATAAATTTAGCAACAATATAATTAGCATAATCAGCATACCATGGAGTATTACAAGAAGCATTTATGACATATAGTTGTTCATCAGGAAAGCTATCATCAATAGGTAGCGGGTCATCAAGCACATTTTCTAACCTAGACAAGTTATCTGCAATGGGGTTCTCAGCTCCCTTTCTATCAATAATATGCAAATCAAATTCTTGTAGCAAGAGAACCCATCTAATAAGTCTAGGTTTAGCATCTTTCTTTTCCATAAGATATTTGATAGCAGCATGATCAGTGTGAACGATTACTTTGGAATCAACAATACAAGGTCTGAACTTATCACATGCAAATACAACTGCTAAAAATTCTTTTCCAGTGGTAGCATAATTTCTCTCGGCACTGTCTAGAGTTTTACTAGCATACTGGATAACATTTAATTTCTTATCAACTCTTTGTCCTAGAACAGCACCAACAACATAATCACTAGCATCACACATAATTTCGAAGGGTAAATTCCAATCAGGTGGCTGAACAACAGGAGCAGAAATCAAGGCTTTCTTAAGTATTTCAAATGCTTCTACACAATCATCATCAAAAACAAAAGGAACATCTTTTTGCAAGAGATTAGTGAGAGGCCTGGAAATTGTAGAGAATTCTTTAGTAAACCTCCTATAGAAACCAGCATGACCAAGGAAACTTCTTATACCTTTGATATCTTTAGGGCACGGCATCTTTTCAATAACATCTACTTTAGCTTTATCAACTTCAATAGCTCTTTCATAAATTCTATGCCCCAGGACAATACCTTCATTAACCATAAAGTGGCACTTCTCCCAATTCAATACAAGATTAGTTTCTTCACATCTCTGCAAAACTCGATCAAGGTTGCTTAAGCAATCATCAAAAGAAGTTCCGTAAACGGAGAAATCATCCATGAAAACCTCAACAATCTTTTCACAAAAGTCAGAGAATATAGCACTCATACATCTTTGAAAGGTAGTAGGTTCATTACATAAACCAAAAGGCATACGTCTATAAGCAAAGGTACCAAATGGGCAAGTAAAAGTAGTTTTCTCTTGATCCTCTTTTGACACAGGTATTTGAGACAAATCAGAATAACCATCTAGAAAGCAAAAATGAGTATGCTTGGATAGTCTTTCTAGCATTTGATCAATAAAAGGTAGAGGGTAATGATCTTTTCTAGTAGCTTTATTTAATTTGTGAAAATCAATTACCATTCCATAAGCTATAACAATTCTTTGAGGAATCAATTCATTCTTATCATTAGGAACAACAGTAATACCTCCCTTCTTAGGGACACAATGAACATGAGTTACCCATTGACTATCAGCAATAGGATAAATTATACCTGCCTCCAGAAGCTTTAGTATTTCATTTCTTACCGCTTCTTTCATCTTAGGATTTAACCGTTGTTGATGATCAACAACTGGTTTAGCATCTTTCTCCGGTTTAATTTTGTGCTGACATAGAGTGGGGCTAATGCCCTTAAGATCATCGAGAGTACATCCAATAGCGGCACGGTGCTTCTTCAGAGTTTTCAATAATTTCTTTTCTTCATGCTCTAAAAGGTTAGCACTAATAATAATAGGATATATCTTCTTGTCATCAAGATAAGCATATTTCAGAGTATCAGGTAATTGTTTAAGCTCAAACACGGGATCACCCTTAGGTGGAGGAGGATCCCCAAGTATTTCAACAGGCAAATTGTGTTTCAAAATAGGTCCTTGATTAAAGAATACTTCATCTATTTCCCTTCTTTCATTCATAAACATATGATTTTCATGGTCTAGCAAATATTGTTCTAAAGGATCATTAGGAGGCATGGCAATAGAAGCAAGACCAATAATTTCATCCTTACTAGGCAATTCTTTATCATGGGGTTGTCTACGAAATTTAGAGAAATTAAAATCATGAGACATGTCCCCCAAACCAACAGTAACAATACCTTTCTCGTAGTCTACATTAGCATTAACAGTATTCAAGAAGGGTCTGCCAAATATAATGGGACAAAATTATCTTGTGGGGAAGCAAGAACAAGAAAATCAGTAGGATATTTTATCTTCCCACACAAGACTTCAACATCTCTAACAATCCCAATTGGTGATATAGTATCTCTATTACCAAGCTTAATAGTAATATCAATATCTTCTATCTCAGCAGGTGCAATATCATTCATAATTTCTTTATATAAGGTATCAGGAATTGCACTCACACTAGCACCCACATCACATAAGCCATGATAATGATCTCCTATTTTAACAGAAACAACAGGCATGCCAACAACAGGTCTATGTTTATCTTTCATATCAGGTTTAGCAATCCTAGCAGCTTCATCACAAAAATAAATAACATGCCCATCAATATTATCAACCAAGAGGTCTTTAACCATAGCAATACTAGGTCCAACTTTAATCTGCTCGGATGGTTTCAGTGTTCTAATATTACTTTGGTTGACCACAGTTGAAGCTTTCGCATGATCCTTTATTCTAACAGGAAAAGGTGGTTTCTCAATATAAGTAGTAGGAACAATAGGATCAACATTATAAGTAATAGTTTCTTATTCAACTTTAATGGGTTTAACTACTTTAACTTCAATGGGAGGATTATATTTAAACCACTTCTCCTTAGGGAGATCAATATGAGTAGCAAATGATTCACAGAAAGAAGCTACTATCTCAGAGTCAAGTCGATATTTAGTGCTAAAATCACGAAAAGCATCGGTATCCATAAAAGATTTAACACAATCAAACTTAAGGTTTATACCTGACTCTTTACCTTCGTCGAGTTCCCAATATTCAGAGTTGTGTTTAATTCTTTCCAACAAATCCCGTTTGAATTCAATATCCTTCTTCATATAGGAGCCAGTACAAGAAGTATCGAGCATGGATCGATCATCATGAGAAAGCCGAGCATAATTTTTTTGAATAATAATTTCTCTTGGGAGGTCATGATTAGGGCATGAATATAACATTGACTTAAGCCTCCCCAAGCTTCAGCGATACTTTCTCCTTCACGAGGCCAAAAATTATATATATAATTCCGATCACGATGAACCAGATGCATAGGATAAAACTTATGATGAAATTCCAATTTCAATCGGTTGTATTTCCATGATCCAATATCATCCAATAGCCTATACCATGTCAATGCCTTTCCCTTCAAAGATAAAGGGAAGACCTTCTTCTTGACAACATCCTCAGGCATACCTGCAAGCTTAAATAATCCACAAACTTCATCCACATAGATTAGGTGCATATCGGGATGTAATGTTCCATCTCCTGCATAAGGATTAGCTAGCAGTTTCTCTATCATACCCGAAGGAATTTCATAATAAATATTTTTAGTAGGTGCAGTAGGTTGAGGAGAAACTCTTTGCTCTTCCGGTCGGGGTGAAGATACCCCGAACAGGCCCCTCAAAGGATTACTTTCCATAGTAACAAGTCATAGTAAATTTCAGCACACTATATAAATGTTTCCTTACCAAATTCCACTTACCAGAGGCGCTTCACTCCCCGGAAACGGCGCCAGAAAAGAGTCTTGATGACCCACAAGTATAGGGTATGTATCGTAGTCCTTTCGATAATTAAGAGTGTCGAACCCAACGAGGAGCAGAAGGAAATGACAAGTGGTTTTCAGCAAGGTATTCTCTGCAAGCACTGAAATTATCGGTAATAGATAGTTTTGTGATAAAATAAATCATAATGGGTAACAAGTAAATAAAATAACTAAGGTGCAGCAAGGTGGCCAATCCTTTTTGTAGCAAAGAACAAGCCTGGGCGATGATGACCCACAAGTGTAGGGGATCAATCATAGCCTTTTCGATAAGTAAGAGTGTCGAACCCAACGAGGAGCAGAAGGAAATGATAAGCAGTTTTCAGTAAGGTATTCTCTGCAAGCACTGAAATTATTGGTAATAGATAGTTTTGTGATAAGGTAATTTGTAACGAGTAGCAAGTAATAAAAGTAAATAAGGTGCAGCAAGATGGCCCAATCCTTTTTGTAGCAAAGGACAAGCCTGGACAAACTCTTATATAAAGTAAAGCGCTTCCGAGGACACATGGGAATTATTGTCAAGCTAGTTTTCATCACGTTCATATGATTCGCGTTTGGTACTTTGATAATTTGATATGTGGGTGGACCGGTGCTTGGGTACTGTCCTTCCTTGGACAAGCATCCCACTTATGATTAACCCCTCTTGCAAGCATCCGCAACAACTACAACAGAAGTATTAAGGTAAACCTAACCATATCATGAAACATATGGATCCAAATCAGCCCCTTACGAAGCAACGTATAAACTAGGGTTTAAGCTTCTGTCACTCTAGCAGCCCATCATCTACTTATTACTTCCCAATGCCTTCCTCTAGGCCCAAATAATGGTGAAGTGTCATGTAGTCGACGTTCACATGACACCACTAGAGGAGAGACAACATACATCTCATCAAAATATCGAACGAATACCAAATTCACATGACTACTTATAGGAAGACTTCTCCCATGTCCTCAGGAACAAACGGAACTACTCACAAAGCATATTCATGTTCATAATAAGAGGGGTATTAATATGCATAATGGATCTGAACATATGATCTTCCACCAAGTAAACCAACTAGCATCAACTACAAGGAGTAATCAACACTACTAGCAACCCACAGGTACCAATCTGAGGCTTTGGGACAAAGATTGGATACAAGAGATGAACTAGGGTTTGAGATGAGATGGTGCTAGTGAAGATGTTGATGGAGATTGACCCCCTCCCGATGAGAGGATCGTTGGTGATGACGATGGTGATCATTTCCCCCTCCCGGAGGGAAGTTTCCTGGCAGAACAGCTTCGCCGGAGCCCTAGATTGGTTCCACCAAGGTTTCGCCTCATGGCGGCGGAGTTTCTTCCCGGAAGCTTTCTTATGATTCTTTCCTCGCCAAAAGACTCCATATAGCCAAAGATGGGCATCAGAGGGATGCCAAGGGGCCCACGAGGCAGGGGGCGCGCCCCGGGGGGTAGGGCGCGCCCCCACCCTTGTAGACGGTGGGTGGCCCCCCTCTGGTACTTCTTTCACCCAATATTTTTTTATATATTCTGAAACATGCTCCCGTGAAGTTTTAGGACTTCTGGAGATGTGTAGAATAGGTCTCTAATATTTGCTCCTTTTCCAACCCAGAATTCCAGCTGCCGGCATTCCCCCTCTTCATGTAAACCTTGTAAAATAAGAGAGAATAGGCATAAGTATTGTGACATAATGTGTAATAACAACCCATAATGCAATAAATATCGATATAAAAGCATGATGCAAAATGGACGTATCAACTCCCCCAAGCTTAGACCTCGCTTGTCCTCAAGCGAAAGCCGATATCGATAAATATGTCCACATGTTTAGAGATAGAGGTGTCGATAAAATAAAATACAGAAATGAGGGCATCATGATCATTCTTAGAACAGCAACATATACATATAGTGGCATATGATCTCTTATGCTAAAGCAACAATTCGATCACAATTTCAAGTATGAATCATAAACTTCATTGAGAATTAACAAACTATAATCTCAGTCATTGAAGCAATTGCAATTTATCATAACATCGGAAAGATTCAATATAAGAGCTTTTCAGCAAGTCCACATATCATTTAGTCTTTCACAATTGCTAACACGCACGCGATATTTATGGGTATGAAGTTTTAATCAGACACTGAGAAAGATAGGAGCTTATAGTTTTGCCTCCCAACCTTTTACCTCAAGGGTAATGTCAACAATAATAGTTCATGAAAACTCACATCCAATTAGCAATATATATCAGGATCTTTCCAACACATTGTGCTTGCCAAAGGATAAAATGTAAAAAGGAAAGATGAAGATCACCATGACTCTTATATGAAGTATAAGACAAGAATAAAAGATGGGCCCTTCACAGAGGGAAGCAGAGGTTGTCATGTGCTTTTATGGTTGGATGCACAAAATCTTAATGCGAAAGAACGTCACTTTATATTGCCACTTGTGATATGGACCTTTATTATGCAGTATGTCGCTTTTATTTCTTCCACGTCACAAGATCGTATAAAGCTTATTTTCTCTACACTAATAAATCATACATATTTAGAGAGAAATTTTTATTGCTTGCAACGATGACAACTTACTTGAAGGATCTTACTCAATCCATAGGTAGATATAGTGGACTCTCATGGCAAAACTAGGTTTAAGGATGTTTGGAAGCACAAGTAGTATCTCTACTTGGTGCAAAGAATTTGGCTAGCAGAGGGGGAAAGGCATGCTCAACATGTCGGATGATCCATGACAATATAATTTATCTCAAATGTAAGAAAACATAACCCATTACATTGTCTTTCTTGTCCAACATCAACTCTTTAGCATGTCATATTTTAATGAGTGCTCACAATCATAAAAGATGTCCAAGATAGTATATTTATATGTGAAAACCTCTATTTCTTTATTACTTCCTATTAATTGCAACGATGACCAAAACTATGTTTGTCAAACTCTCAACAACTTTTATTCAACATACTTTCTATGTGAGCTCATTACTCTCCATAAGATCCATATGATCTCTTTGTTTCTTTTTTTATTTATTTCTCTTTTCTTTTATTCACTTAGGATCATGGCAAAATAATCAAGCCCTTGACTCAACACTAATCTTTATTATATATAGCTCACAGACTCGATTACATAGAGGGAGCATAAAGCAAAACTCACAACTAGATCATACTACGAACTTTTATTCTACTAGATCAAGATATTACCAAAAGGATCAAACTAAGAAAAACGGTAAGATAAAAGTGATGGTGATACGATACCAGGGCACTCCCCCAATCTTGGCAGTTGCCAAGGGGAGTGCCCATACCATATACTCAATTCTTCTTTGTTGGTGGAGAAGGTGATGGTTTTGTTGATGGCGTAGGCTTCTTCCTTAATTTGCGCTTGAGGACAGAATTTTGGTCCCTTAGGTCCTCGATCTCCTGCTCCAGGCTCAGTATCTTTTTGCATAGTTCTTGTTTGTTTTCCTGCAAGAGGCGCAAAGGGATAAACTCGATCTTAGGTTTCTTTACTCTATCAGGGAGGCTTGACTTTTTGAACTCCACATGCATGTCCCCAGGTTGAGGTAGTGGGACTTCATCTTCATCTGAGCTCGTTTCTTCCTTTCCCTTAGGTTCATAGTCCTCTTCTTCTTCCGTAGTCCAACCACAATGCTCCACATCCCCATAGACTTTAGGATCTGCAAGGTAATCAGCCACATAGCTCTCTCCTTCCGAATCCTGGGACGACATGTTGCTCAAATCTGCAGCAGGACAACTCAAAACAAAGACAAGAGATATTTGCGTGATACGGGAGTCAGAACCTCTGGGAGATTATATAATGAATTTTTACTGACCAAAATACATGTCGTGTAAGAAAATGGAGTCCGGGAAGCGCACGAGGTGCCCACGAGGTAGGGGGCGCGCCCAGGGGGTAGGGCGCGCCCTCCACCCTCGTGGAGGCCTCGTGTCCTTCCCGGACTGCTACTTATTTTTCTATTTTTCTAAATATTCCAAAACGGAGAAATATTGCCTTAAAACTGTTTTGGAGTCGGTTTACTTACCGTACCACATACCTATTCCTTTTCGGAGTCTGAAACGTTCCGGAAAGTGTCCCTTATGTATTCCTCCGGGGTTATGGTTTCAATAACATTGGTTTCAACATTTATGGGATTACCTGAGATATAATGTTTAATTCTTTGACCATTCTACCACCTTCGGATTTGTGCCCTTCGAAGTTGTTGATTTTTATGGCACCGGAACGATAGACCTCCTCGATAACATAAGCCTTCCCATTTAGAGAGAAGTTTTCCTGCAAAAAATCTTAAACGAGAGTTGTATAGCAATACATAATCACCTACATTAAACTCACGCTTTTGTATCCTTATCATGCCATCTTTTAACTTTTTCTTTAAACAACTTGGCATTTTCGTAGGCTTGGGTTCTCCATTCATCGAGTGAGCTAATATCAAATAACCTCTTCTCACCGGCAAGTTAAAAATCATAATTGAGCTCTTTAATAGCCCAATATGCCTTATGTTCTAGTTAGAGAGGTAAGTGACATGCTTTTCCATAAACCATTTTATACGGAGACATACCCATAGGATTTTTATATGTAGTTCTATAGGCCCATAATGCATCATCAAGTTTCTTGGACCAATTCTTTCTAGATCTATTAACAGTCTTTTGCAAAATTAATTTGAGCTCTCTATTACTCAATTCTACTTGACCACTAGACTGTGGGTGATAAGGAGATGCAATTCTATGATTAAGATCATACTTAGCAAGCATTTTACGGAAAGCACCATGAATAAAATGTGAACCACCATCAGTCATTAAATATCTAGGACTCCACTCTGGAAAAATAACTTCTTTAAGCATCTTAATAGAAGGTGTTATGATCAGCACTACTAGTTGGAATAGCTTCTACCCACTTAGTAACGTAATCAACAACAACTAAAATATGTGTATATCCATTAGAGGAAGGAAAAGGTCCCATATAATCAAAGCCCCAAACATCAAATGGTTCAATAACAAGTGAATAATTCATAGGCATTTCCTGACGTCTACTAATATTACCAATTCTTTGACATTCATCACAAGACAAGACAAACTTACGGGCATCCTTGAAGAGAGTAGGCCAATAAAAACCAGATTGAATACCTTATGTGCAGTTCTATCTCCAGCATGGTGTCCTCCATAAGCTTCGGAGTGACACTTGCGTAGGATCTGATTCCTGTTCATGCTCAGGTACACAACGTCTAATAACACATCTACTCCTTCTTTATAAAGATGTGGGTCATCCCAAAAGTAATGCTCAAATCATAGAAGAACTTTTTCTTTTGCTGGTATGTGAAACTAGGTGGTATAAACTTAGCAACAATGTAATTAGCATAATCAGCATACCATGGAGCAGTATGAGAAGCATTTATGACATTTAATTGTCATCAGGAAAGCTATCATCAATAGGTAGTGGGTCATCAAGCACATTTTCTAACCTAGACAAGTTGTCTGCAACGGGGTTCTTAGCTACTTTTCTATCAACAATATGTAAGTCAAATTCTTGTAGCAAGAGAACCCATCTAATAAGTCTAGGTTTAGCATCTTTCTTTTCCATAAGATATTTAATAGCAGCATGATCAGTGCGAATAGTTATTTTAGAATCAACAATATAAGGTCTGAACTTATCACAAGCAAATAGAACTGCTAAGAATTCTTTTTCAATAGTAGCATAATTTCTTTGAGCATTGTCTAGGGTTTTACTAGCATATTGAATAACATTTAATTTCTTATCAATTCTTTGCCCTAGAACAACACCTACAACATAATCACTAGCATCACACATAATTTCAAAAGGTAAATTCCAATCAGGTGGCTGAACAATAGGGGAAGAGATCAATGCTTTCTTAAGTATTTCAAATACTTCTATACAATCATCATCAAAGACAAATGGTATATCTTTTGTAATAAATTAGTCAGAGGCCGAGAAATTTTTGAGAAGTCCTTAATGAACCTCCTATAAAATCCGGCGTGACCAAGAAAACTTCTTATACCTTTGATGTCCTTAGGACATGGCATCTTTTCAATAGCATCAACCTTGGCTTTATCAACCTCAATACCTCTTTCAGAAACTTTATGCCCTAGTACAATACCTTCATTAATCATAAAGTGGCACTTTTCCCAATTCAAGACAAGATTAGTTTCTTCACATCTCTGCAAAACTCAATCAAGGTAGCTTAAGTAGTCATCAAAAGAAGATCCATAGATGGAGAAATCGTCCATGAAAACCTCACAAATCTTTTCACAAAAGTCAGAGAATATAGCCATCATGCATCTTTGAAAGGTAGCAGGTGCATTACATAAACCAAAAGGCATACGTCTATAAGAAAAAGTACCAAAAGGGCAAGTAAAAGTAGTCTTTGATTGATCTTTGGACGACACAAGTATTTGAGAGAAACCAGAATAACCATCTAGAAAGAAAAAATGTGTATGTTTGGATAATCTTTCAAGCATTTGTTCAATAAAAGGTAAGGGGTAATGATCCTTTTTAGTGGCCTTATTTAATTTGCGGAAATCAATTACCATCCTATAACATGTAATAATTCTTTGAGGGATCAATTCATCTTAATCATTAGGAACAACAGTAATACCTCCCTTCTTAGGGACACAATGGACATGACTTACCCACTGACTATCAGCAACGGGATAAATTATACCTGCCTCAAGGAGCTTTAGTATTTCCTTTCTTACCACTTCTTTCATTTTAGGATTCAGCCGTCGTTGATGATCACGAACTGGTTTAGCATCTTCTTCCAATTATTTTATGTTGACATAGAGTGGGACTAATGCCCTTAAGATCATCAAGAGTATACCCAATAGCAGCACGGTGCTTCTTCAGAGTTTTCAATAATCTCTCTTCCTCATGCTCTGAAAGGTTAGCACTAATAATAACAGGATATATCTTTTTCTCATCAAGATAAGCATATTTAAGAGTATCAGGCAACGGTTTAAGCTCAAACACGGGATCACCTCACTACAAAAAAAAGACACATCCGTGACATTTTGGGCCGAACGAAATTTTTTTCTGTCATACATATGACACTTCTATGACGATAATTGTGACAAAACCCAGTATCATCATAGATGTGGTGGGCTCCTACTTCTATGACAAAAAATCATGACAGAAAATGGGCTTTTCGTCCTGGGCGGGCCGGAGACATAGCTGCATGACATTCTTTGGGTCGTCCATGACGGAAAAAACCGTGGTAGAAGCGAGGGCGAGGAAAATTTCGGGGAGTTCCCGGTTACGGCGGGAGGTCGGGGGCCGAGCGATGCATGTTTCTCTCGTACACGTACGCGCATGTGCGCGAGGCATTGGCTCTAACTGAACCCGAGCGAGGCGTCGGGCTCTAACTGAACCCGAGCGATTGCGCTGCAGGCTACACGTTACTGAACCCGAGCGATCGATCGATGGCTGTTAACTGAACCCAATTGACTGATTCCTTCGCTACTGCTGCTAACTGAAGCCGGTCGATGCTGCCTCTAGGATGAACAGTGAGCGTTGCGGGGGGCTTTGGATGAACAGTGAGCGATGGCGTTGCCTCTGGATGAACAGGACCACGTGGTGTGGAGGGCTGGATGAACAGTAGATAGTGGAGGGGTGCCCATGGAGGGGTGGTTGAACAGGACCCTGTGGTGTGGAGGGCTGGATGAACAGTAGACGGTGGAGGGGTGGTTGAACAGTAGCTGGTGGAGTAGTGCGCGGTGGAGGCTGGATGAACAGGAGCCCGTGGAGGCTGGAGGAGGTCGACGGTAGCCCGTGGAGGCTGGAGGAGGTCGACGGTGGAGTTGAACAGTATCCCGTTGAGTCCCATTTTGCGGTACGCCACACCCCTCCTGATGAACACGACCCCTGTTTCGACCGTAGGAGGTCTGTTTCGTCCGTTTTGCGGTACGCCACACCCCTCCCGATAAACAGGACCCCCGTTTCGACCGTAGGAGGTCTGTTTCCTTTGTTTTGCGGTACGCCACACCCCTCCCGATCAACAGGACCCCCGTTTCGACCGTAGGAGGTTCGTTTCCTCCGTTCTGCGGTACGCCAGGCCTTGTTTCCATCGCTTGTTCCGTCCAAGCCCTCCTGATGAAAACGACCACGCATTCCGTTCCGACCCAGCCGGTTGGCTCCCACGCGTTTCGTTGCCTCCTGATGAACACGATGCATTCCGTTACCTCCCCATGAACACGACGCATTCCGTTGCCTCCCCATGAACACGACGACGATGTTGTTTCTCCGTTCCGACCCAACCATGTACACGAGCCCTGGCCGTACGAATGCGCGAGTAGGCGTTCGAGACCCCGCCTGTATGTACACATACGTGGCCGTATTTTCTTTCTTGCACCCTGGCCGTTGTACGCACGTGTACATGCTACGTGCGCGCCTCTACTACGACACGTGCGCGCCTCTACATCGACCAGTATGTACGTACACGTTCGCGACCAGAATGACAACGCTACGTACGCTTCGACCAGGTGGGTCCCGACTGTCAGGCACTTCCTTGCATGCGAAGATGTAGCTAGTGGGTCCCAGCAGTCAGGGGGGCAAATCATTTTTTTTACTCGGACGCACTTCCTTGCGTGCGAAGGTGTAGCTGGTGGGTCCCAGCAGTCAGGGGGGAAACATTTTTTTGCGAAATACGGTGGCCCGTCCGGTGGGTCCCCGCTGTCAGGTAGAGGAATAATTATTTTGCACGTAATAAGGAGGCACTTCCTTGCTGCGGCCGTGGACCCAACTGTCGGCCTCTCCACGTACATTCCACATCCGATGGAAGCCGTTCCTTAACCACATTGAGCACGCCGCGCCGAGAACACCAGGGTGGTGGACGATGGGGAGGCCTAGGAAGGGGATGACACGGAGCCGGGGAAGACGCGGCAGTGGATGCCCACGCGTAGAGGAGTACGAGGGTTCACTGGTTCGCTGCGGTGTGAGGCCGCCGTCGCCGTAGAATAACGGTGAGTAGAGGGATGGCCTGGCCAGCGGTGGGAGTAGTAGGGGCGGTGAGGCCTCCGCCGCATTGCAGCCGGCCAAGGGAGGCAGGAGCACGAGGCACGACCGGCGCTGGTTTGGGCGGCTGGAGCAAGAAGACCAGAGGTTGAAGAAGCACTACGGCCATTGGATGGACATCATACGGTCACTGGAGCTAGAATCGTGCATATTGACTAAGTTGACAAAACCCTCCGTCCCGGTCAACTTAGTAGGCCCACAAGTCAGCCTGCCACTCTACTGGGTCCCAGATAATAGGGGGAGTATTCATTTTTTGTGCGTAATAAGGAGGCACTTCCTTGCGTGCGAAGATATAGCTGGTGGGTCCGAGCTGTCAGTGGCGGTAACGTTTTTTTCGCGAAATACAGAGGCCCTTTTGGTGGGTCCCTGATGTCAGGGGGAGGAATCATTATTTTGCGCGTAATAAGGAGGCATTTCCTTGCGTGCGGCCATGGACCCAGCTGTCGGCCTCTCCACGTACAGTCCACTTCAGATGCATGTCGGTCATTGACCACGTTGACCAGGCCGCGCTGAGAGCACCAGGGCGGTGGACGACGACGAGGCCTAGGAAGGGAACGACATGGAGGCAGGGAAGACTCGGTAGTTCTTTCCCACGCGGAGGGGAGTACGACTGTACGAGGGTTTACTGGTTCGTCTGCCGTCGCCGGAGAATAACAACAGGTGTGGGTGAGTAGAGGGATGGCTAGGCCAGCGATGGGAGTACGGTGGGGCGGTGAGGCCTACGCGGCAGCAGAGCCGGCCGCGGGGAGGAGGGAGCAGGCAGTCCCGCCGGCGCTTGTTTGAGTGGCTGGAGCAGGAAGAGCCGAGATTGAAGAAGCACGACGGCCGTTGGATGGACATCGTACGGTCACTGGAGCTAGAATCGTTCATATTGACTAAGGTGACAAAGCCCTCCGTCCCCGTCAACTTAGTAGACCCACAAGTTAGCCTCCCACCATGGTGGGTTCCAGCTAGCAGGGGGAGTATTCATTTTTCTGTGCGTAATAAGGAGGCACTTCCGGTGGGTCCGAGCTGACAGCGGGGGAACATTTTTTTCGCGAAATACGGTGGTCCGTCCGGTGGGTCCCAGCAGTCAGGGGCAAACGCTTTTTCGCGAAATACGGTGGCCCGTCTGGTGGGTCCCAGCAGTTAGGGGGGAAACATTTTTTCCGCGAAATACTGGTGGCCTGTCCGGTGGATCCCTGCTGTCAGGTGGAGGAATAATTATTTTGCGCGTAATAAGGAGGCACTTCCTTGCGGCTGTCGTGGACCCAGCTGTCAGCCTCTCCACGCACAGTACTCTTCCGATGGAAGTCGGTCGTTGACCACATTGACCACGTCGTGCCGAGAGCACCACGGTGGTGGACGACGGCGAGGCCTAGGAAGGGGATGACGCGGAGTCGGGGAAGACGCGGCAGTGGATGCCCACGCGGAGAGGAGTATGAGGGTTCACTGGTTTGGCTGCGGTGTGAGGCTGCCGTCGCCGCAGAATAACAGGGGGAGTGGGTGAGTGGAGGGATGGCCTGGCTAGCAGTGGGAGTAGTATGGGGACGGTGAGGCCTCCGCGGCAGCACAGCCGACCACGGGAGGCAGGAGCATGCGACACGACCGGTGCTGCTTTGGGCGGCTGGGGCAAGAAGACCAGAGGTTGAAGAAGCACTACGGCCGTTGGATGGACATCGTAGACCACGCCGCGCCGAGAGCACCAGGGCGGTGGACGACGGCGAGGCCTACGAAGGGAACGACACGGAGCCGGGGAAGACACGGCAGTGGCTGCCCACGCGGTGGAGAGTACGAGGGTTGACTGGTTCGGCTGCCGTCGCCGGAAAATAACAGGAGGTGTGGGTGAGTAGAGGGATAGACAGGCCAGGGATGCGAGTATGATGGGGCCGTGAGGCCTTCCTGGCATCACTGCCGGCCACGGGAGGCGGGAGCAGGCGGTTCCGACGGCGCTGGTTTGGGCGGCTGGGGCAGGAAGATCAGAGACTGAAGAAGCACGATTGCCATTAGATTGACATCTAACGGTTTGACGCTGGTAAACTCGATTGTTGACTAAGTTTCTTTTTTGAGAAACCTTGTGTACGCATGAACTTAGTAGGCCCACAAGTCAGCCTCCAAATCTGTGGCAGACAACATAAAGCCCATTTGCTATTTTTTATAATTTGCAGCCCATTTGCTAATTCTTAAGTAATATATTACAGCCCATTTTCTGCCCAGGACCACGGTCAAAAAGTTCAACCTTATTTTGCATATTTCGGTGGAGTCCGAACTGTTGTAATCCCGAAATGATAAACATTTTTTAAGAACTTATTGATTTGCCAAAAAAATCGTTTTGTTTTTGTAAGCAAATAAGACGTGGGACAATTGAGTTGGTTTAAGGGAAAACCAGTGGTAAAAAAATCAGCGCTGGGTGGGAAAAAACAACAAATATAGGGATGTAAATATGAAAAGGGAATTTTATATGTTTTCAATATAATGATACGTGTATATGAACTAGTAAAACTATAGGTAGAGATTAGAAAACGGATGTAGGACATGCGTTTCAAGAGGAAAATAGAACTGGGATGTGTGTTTGATCCAGTAAAAAAACTGCCTGCGGATGTTGTAAGACAAAATATAACTAACGCTGGCGGGCCAGAGGCCAGTAGATACCTGCTGGATCTTTGTGCCTCGTTGTCGTCATGGGCTGGGCCTGTTAAAAACAAAACCAACCCTGGGCAGTCTACAGCCCAGTTGAAACTTCCTCGACCTGAAAAAACAATATACGTGCTTAATAAATGAGAGAATTCTGCAAGTATAGACCGATAACTGGGATGCAGCACGGATATTGTTTTTTCATCGTGATAATAAGTGCATGCACTTGTTTCGAAAAAATTGGAGAACTGGGAATTCGAACGGCGGGTGCTTATGCTACCCATCAAATAAAAATCAGGTGCCTGAAAATTCATTTTGAAACAAATGATTCAGCTTTATATCCACGTCAATCCTTGGCATGATGGTTGGAAGCAAATGCAAGTTCATACCAAAAGATCGTTAACAACAATACCAACTTACGGACGACAAGGTAGTACAACTACCAATACCAAACTAACTTATAATCTTTTTACTCCTGGCCCTAGTGTTCGTCTGGTAGAAAATCTTGCAGAGGACTAGGTCCCGCTCCTTCTCTTGCTCCAGGTCCCCGAGATGGTACTGGTGCATCACCTAGTTGGTCCTCTGCTGGTCGAAGTTCTTGTTGGTGTGCAACACCAGAACCTTTTTTGCTGCCCGTCTGCCGGCCGTTGACCATCACCGGCAAGGTATTGCCGGTCTAGTGCCACATCGCGTGCATGCCGCACTCCGACTGTATCTTGCGACGCGTCCACGTGCCCCTTTTGAATGCCCTGGAATTGTGCTAGAAGAAATGCTTCCTTAGGCCACTCAGTGTGATACCTGTAGTATTGTGGAATACAGGTTTTAGTGTACCTAGTTGGCATTTTCGTAACATCTTTGGCATGTTGCAGTCACTTGTTTCACTTTTTATTAACTGTCAAATTGTAATTGCTTCACCAAGTCTACGTCTAAAAAGAAAAATAGAGCTATAAACAAAGGAATATGTCTGTGCAAGTAGACGGCCGATCGGTGTCTTACCTGGAAGTTTCCCAGGTCGGGTGTAGCATATGCCGTGCTCGCTGTCGATGGTTGGTATGAACAAATCGATGAGAGACTGAAATCTCGCGCTGTCAGCACTCACTTTGGCCTCAAGGTGCTCGATCAGCTCCTGATCCGTGGGATCGAACTTGACGCCAGCCGGCAGCACCGGCCAATCCTTCTTCGACTTGCATCGGTAATTCCTGTTATATGGTACTCAATGTATGCTCAATCGACTGTTTTAAGTGAATGATGAAAGATTTCGACAGATAAGTGGTACTCCAAATATGAAGTCCAGAATACCCGAACACGCCGCTGGGATTCTTGTGTCACCTCACACGCAGCGTGTTGTCATGTCAATTCAATGTGTGGACATGATGAATAATTTGACCGACGTATACTAGTACTGCTACTGTACTACTTACTAGTCGTATTTAGTGTCACAATTTATACATAGGTTTAACTAACAAGTACGCACTTGAAGCCTAACTGATATATATGGCTTCTGCACAGCATCTCCATCATCATTATCAGTACATCCTATGCAGGTGAGTTCGGATGCACTTGATCCCAGGAAGGTATCTATCCTTCAAACCAGATGAGTGCTTCAAACTAACAACAGTACATAATATCCAACAAAAGAGGGTCGTGCTACAGCATCAGAATACATGGCTCAGTCTAGATATCAGCACGAATCAAGTTGTGCATATTTGCTGTTGGCATGAACCTCATCGCCGCATGTCGGGTTTGCAAAAGCCATCCATCGCTGGAAGCTTGATGCCTTTCACACACTGAAGAATATCTGGCAACAAGCTGTGTCGACGAATCTCTAGATATGGTGATTCATGAAACCCATGGTATGATGCGTAAACACAGCCCCCCTCGCGAATGGAAGTTGCATAGCACAGTAATCATCGCCGGTGATATGATCGATGATTGGTTGGATGATCGGATAATTAAGCCCGAGGAACAAGGAGTGGTTGCCGAGGCTGTAAACCCGCCTCCAGTTGAATGCGACTGGCCCAACGAAGCTGGGATCTTTCTCGAACATGAAGCAGCCATAGCCATCAATGTCACGAACACCCCACACATTGTACTGCATGTGGTTTGATGTAATGGTTTGGTCAATTTGGTACGTGCGAATGAGCATCAAATGACCGCCTTCAGCTGAACGAGCGATAAACCACCACCCATCGGCTGGTATGATTCCAGGTCCTAGAATCATGAAGGCCAGCGCATTTGCATCTGCTGCACCAATTCAAATTGGAGACCAAAAGGACAAAAATAAACAATCATGTTCAGAGTATGTGTGGAATTAAGATTATTATAACAGTGACACATATCATGGACAGAGAATTGCAATGCCGTGGTCATAATCATACCCCAAGTTAAAAAAATAAGCCAATGGCTTTCATATACTAGCAATATGTCATGGTTCAAACATCATGTAACAATGAGAGGAAAACAACTATGACAGCGCCTACTCATATTCTACCATAGCACTTACTACTACTGTTCTCATATCAACTCTAAGCAATAACATGCGTTGTTATAAAAATCTTGTAAACGAGAGTAACATATAGCAATCATGATGTTATGCTCATAATATGTATTCTAACAATCATTAGATGCCAATTGTTCTCATATCAACTCTAACAATAACATGTGTGGTCATAAAAATCTAGGAAATGAGAGGAACATATAGCAATGATGTGGTTATAGACATGCTATGCATTCTAAATTTGTAACAAATGAACAGGCAGTCGTATTCATAAGGTAAAGATGAGATGAGATAGAACAATTACACGACGATAGATTCCACCAGTATAGGCAGCCAATATGTGCGTCGACCGCGTAAACGATGCCATCATGCACTATAGCATCAGACAGAAATGTTGCCTCAACAGGATTGATGATGAGCCATAACCATGTATGGCGACCGGATTCCAAATAGACTAATCCCATGTCGAACAAGGCAATGATCTTGTAATCCATGTATTCTTCTGATGGTGTGGGCACTTCGCAGGTTACAACTTTCTACAAACAGAGGTCGAGCCAAAAGCTTGACGCGTCTCGTGCGTAGTAGGCAGGAGTGTCCGGCGGGCCACGAGGCTCGATGGCAGCGGTATCCAACGATGGAAGGGTGATCTCTCGCTGGGTGTAGATATCCACGAGACGTGTAGCGACCAGACCTCAAACAGTTTGATCTCTGTGCTCTGGTGTCATCCCTGGATCAGTAATGCTGACACCACACAGTACTCGGAGGATTTATAACAGAGTAGCAATCACACACTTATTACATCGAGTGTCTCAAAAGAGAACTTATTACAATAAGTATGGCTTAAGGCCATCTAATAACGATAACAGCGGAAGGCTTGGAAGATAAGTGAGTCCATCAACTCCAACGGCATCACTGAGTATAGAACCACGACCTAAAACTCCTTAATCGTCATCTGAAAAGTCTGCAACATTAACGTTGCAGCCCGAAAACGGGTCAGCACATGGAATATGCTGGCAAGGTAACACATAGAGAGTAATGGAATGTAACATCTATACTATATGCATATTTGGCTGGTGGAAAGCTCTATGGTTACAGTTTTGCGTAAAGCCAATATTTCCCTACTTCAAAGGAATAAATTTATTTAACTATCATGGTGGTTGTTAAACATTGAGAATGGTTGACAGCATTCTCAATCCCAATTAAGCATCATCATTAAACATAACCCAACAAAATTAATTTAGAGTAACATGTTGAGATTCACATGATAATCCAAGTACTAGATACTCAAGATGTCCATAACCGGGGACACGGCTAACCATGATTAGTTTATTACACTCTGCAGAGGTTTGCGCACTTTTCCCCACAAGACTCGATCACCTCCGTTTGGTTTCTCGCACTACATGGTGTTTGAGAAGACGGATGACCGAGACATAGTCTTTCAGAAGCGCTAGCACCTTAGGATGGGTAGACCGTACCACCTACATCCCCTACATCTGCTAGTCTACCACTGTAAGAGTTCGCACGACTTAGTCAAGTATGCTAGAGCCCATAATAGCTTGTGGCTGCACACGAAAGTTTCTAGTATGAATAGTCTCATGATCCCTTTGAGCCTGGGTGGCGGTCCAAAAGAAAACAGGCAAGTCCTGGAATACCCAGGTGCCTCAATCCACCCAGATGTGTGTTTAAGTTGCCACCTTAGATAAACCATTAATTAACAATCTCACATCTGTCATGGATATCACTCACCCAATCCACGTCTACTAGCATAGCATGGCATGATAAGCAAACATAGAAGTAACTCCCAAAGGTTTGATAATAACAGGTAATAGGTACTACCTCATCTACTTCCCATCCCACAATTTAATTAGATCCTAATCATGCAATGTGTGAGGATTGATCTAATGCAATAAAACTGAGTAGTAGAAAAGGTATGATCAAAGGGTTACTTGCCTTGCTGATGATCCGCGAAACCTAACGATTCGAAGTAACAAGCGGCGCACTCCGGGTATTCTATCACAGACAAACAGACAAGCATACAATAAGTACTCATCTAATGCACATGTAAAACTCAAATAAGAGATCTAACCAGAAGGTTCAACTTAAGAACTCCGGTTGGCAAAAAGAATCAAATCGAACGAAGCAACGAAAGTCAAACGGCGAAAGAAAACAACTTCGTTCTGGTAATATGGATCTAGGGTAAATTTTACAGTAGCAAAACCCTGTTTAAGTTGGTTATTTGGATAGAGGGTTTCGAGACGAATCCCTAGGCGCTTGAATCGCCTGATTCCGATAAACGAGCAAAAAGTTAAACTAAAACGAAAATCGGATCAGGAATCACGATCAGAAAAATCGCGGATTTAATCCGAGAAAAAGAAAAAAGACGAACGTCGAATTTTTTTTCTCTCTTTTTTCGGCATGGAAAACGAGGCGCGACGAACCTCGGGCGGCGGGATCGTCGGCGGCGGCTCCGGCGGCGCGCGCGGATTGAGGCGGGGCTGATGGCCTAGGGCGGCTCGGGGCGGCGCTATTTAAAGGCTGCCCCTGGGCGGTGTCCCGCTCGGGTACGGCCCGAAGTCGGTTCGTTTTTTTATTCCGCTTGGAAGAAAAATAAAAAGAAATACTAAACGGACTCCAAAAATTCCGAAATAAATTTTCACGGGCTTCTAAAATCAAGCCGCACAAGGTGAACATTTATTTGGGCCCTAAATGCAATTTGGAAAAACGCACTTTTTTTCCTAAATTCAAATAAAACACCAAAAACTTCGAAATAAAATCTTATTTGATTTTATTATTAAATCCTCAATATTTCTTTATTTTGGGAAAGTCATTTTATTCCCTCTCTCATATTTTTGTAATAGAAATAATTGATGATAAAATAAATAAAATCAAATGATCCTATTCTCAAAATTTGAGAGAACTCAAATATGAAAATAACGAAATCCCCAACTCTCTCCGTGGGTCATTGAGTTGCGTAGAATTTCTAGGATCAACCAAAATGCAAAATAAAATATGATATGCATGATGATCTAATGTATAACATTCCAAATTGAAATTTTGGGATGTTACAAGACGCCACGGACTACCGGTGTGGTGGATGAGGACGATCCAGTTGGCCTTCATGCCCGCCCAGTAGTGGCCGCACATGAAGGACAGGTGGACGGGCAGTGGTAGCATGTCGAGGGGCACCACGACAACCTCCGTAGGATCGTCAAGTCGGTATATGGGCCACCTGCGAGGATCGGGCATCAACAAGCAGGGTGTCTTGAAAAGAGTCGGCCGGTTGCAGACGAGTAGACAGTACAAAGACACCGAGCATGCGGCCAGACGGACGGTGCTGGGTAGGTCCATACGACTACAGATCTGCTCCAAGAGAACATCGGGGAGGGAATTCCAGTCGCGGCTCTGCGTGTCAGTCGGTTCTGCCATTGGGGTTTTCGGTGCTTGCGAGCCAGCGGGAAGTTGATTCGGGCGGGCGAGCGAAGAAGCTTCTCCTCGTGTGTCCGAGCAGTGAGTGGGGGGATATGGTACACGCATGCTACCAAGGAAGATGGCGCGGGCAGGCGAGCAGTGAGCGGGGGTAAATGGTGTGCGGCCGACGATGGGGAAGAGAGGAGGAAAAAGAAGAGAGGAGGAGGAAGAGTGGAAGACGGGGAAGAAATTGCATTCAATCTCAATTCTACTAGTACTACTACCAGGATATACCGTCCTTCGGAGTGTAAATAGTTACACCGATGACATGTGGGTCTACCACAACAGGGCCCATATGTCCATTAATGGAGGACAGAGGTGCGTAGGTGTATTTGCAGAAGCATGCTCTACTGGCAAACATGATGGCAGTACTGGGTAAGGCTGATTTAGTAACACCAACACGCTGGTTCAGCTTATTAATTACGTGTCCCATCTGCTGCAGCGTGTATTGTCACTTCACTGCGAAGACTAGTTGAATAGTTCTCTCTGACCGAGATGGGGAATAATGGATCACGAAGACTTCCTTTCTACAGTATCCCTATGCCTCTACTGTGACGCCCCCGATTTGACCATACACTAATCATACACGCAAACGTGTACGATCAAGATCAGGGACTCACGGGAAGATATCACAACACAACTCTACAAATAAAATAAGTCATACAAGCATCATATTACAAGCCAGGGGCCTCGAGGGCTCGAATACAAGAGCTCGATCATAGACGAGTCAGCGGAAGCAACAATATCTAAGTACAGACATAAGTTAAACAAGTTTGCCTTAAGAAGGCTAGCACAAACTAGGATACAGATCGGAAGAGGCGTAGGCCTCCTGCCTGGGATCCTCCTAACTACTCCTGGTCGTCGTCAGCGGGCAACACGTAGTAGTAGGCACCTCCGGTGTAGTAGGAGTCGTCGTCGATGGTGGCGTCTGGATCCTGGGCTCCAACATCTGGTTGCGACAACCAGGTAGAAAGGATAGAGGGAAAAGGAGAAGCAACCGTGAGTACTCATCCAAAGTACTCGCAAGCAAGGAGCTACACTACATATGCATGGGTATATGTGTAAAGGCCATATCGGTGGATTGAACTGTAGAAAGCCAGAATAAGAGGGGGATAGCTAATCCTGTCGAAGACTACGCTTCTGGCAGCCTCCGTCTTGCAGCATGTAGAAGAGAGTAGACTGAAGTCCTCCAAGTAGCATCGCATAGCATAACCCTAACCGATGATCCTCCCCTCGTCGCCCTATGAGAGAGCGACCACCGGTTGTATCTGGCACTTGGAAGGGTGTGTTTTATTAAGTATCCGGTTCTAGTTGTCATAAGGTCAAGGTACAACTCCAAGTCGTCCTGTTACCGAAGATCACGGCTATTCAAATAGATTAACTTCCCTGCAGGGGTGCACCACATAACCCA
>NC_053023.1:438029934-438052048 GCF_003073215.2 Triticum urartu
CCCCTGAGATCCTCTTAACTCCTTCGGCAATCCCGTGCTCACTAGGGTATTAGCATAACTCTTCCGACTCAAAGCGTCGGCTACGACATTGGCCTTGCCTGGATGATAGTGAAGCTTCATGTCATAATCCTTTATAAGCTCCAACCATCTCCTCTGCCTAAGGTTCAGCTCCTTCTGTGTGAAAATGTACTTCAAACTCTTATGATCCGTGTACACATCACAACGATTTCCAATAAGGTAATGCCTCCAGGTCTTCAACGCATGCACTACGGCAGCCAACTCCAAATCATGCGTGGCATAATTCAACTCGTGCGGTTTCAGTTGTCGCGAGGCATACGAAACAACTCTTCCGTCCTGCATAAGCACACTTCCAAGTCCTAGGCGAGAGGCATCGCAATACACTTGAAACTCCTTACGTATATCCGGCAGAATCAGCACTGGGGCTGTAGTCAAACGTTTCTTTAACTCCTGAAAACTTGCCTCACATTCTTCCGTCCATTTAAATTTGGTATCCTTCTTCAATAACTCCGTCATTGGCTTCGCAATTTTGGAAAAATTCTCAATGAATCTCCGATAGTATCCTGCGAGTCCAAGAAAACTGCGGATCTCGCTAACTGAAGTGGGTGCCAACCATTCAGTGACTGACTGAACCTTGGTAGGATCTACTGCTACACCTTCTCCTGATATAACATGTCCAAGGAATCCAACTTCCTTCAGCCAAAACTCGCATTTGCTGAACTTGGCATACAACTGATGTTCCCTGAGTTTCTCGAGAACTAAGCGCAAATGCTCTTCGTGCTCCTCCTCATTCTTCGAGTATACCATTATATCATCAATGAACACCACAACAAACTTATCCAAATATTCCATGAACACTTTGTTCATCATGCTCATGAAGTAGGCAGGGGCGTTAGTCAGTCCAAACGACATGACCGTATATTCATACAACCCGTACCGTGTGGTGAATGCTGTCTTTGGTATGTCCTTCTCTCGTATCTTCAGCTGTGATATCCAGATCGCAGGTCGATCTTTGAAAACACCTTAGCTCCTTGCAGCTGGTCAAACAAATCATTGATCATCGTAGTGGGGTATTTGTTCTTGATCGTCACCTCATTTAACGCACGATAATCAACAACCATTCTTAGAGACTTATCCTTCTTCTCGACCAAAAGCACTGGGGCTCCCCATGGTGATGAGCTCCGTCGAATGTATCCTTTCTCCAATAACTCCTTGATCTGTTTCTTAATCTCCTCCAGATCATTTGCGGGCATCGGTATGGTCCTTCGATATAGGCCCGGTGCTGGCAATAGCTCTATCAAAAACTCAATGTCTCGATCCGGTGGCATGCCTGGTAACTCTTCTGGAAAAACATCCGGGTAATCCTTCACTACAGGCACTTCCTCCTGAACAACTCCCGTGAGGGTATTCACTTGGCTACTTCTTGGCGCATGCCTAGATACATACTTGATCCTTTTTCCCTCAGGGGTGGTGAGACAAATTGACTTACTAACACAGTCAATGCTTCCTCCATACTTTGACATCCAGTCCATGCCTAATATCACATCCAATCCTTGTGACTCCAAGATATTAGGTCGGACGGAAAAACATGGCTACCAATGGTTAGGGGTATCTAGTCGCACCATCGACTAGCCATATACTCTGCTCCAGGTGAACTTACTAACAGATGGGTCCTAAGGGTTTGGGTCGGTAGTTTAAACTTATCCACGAATTCCCTTGATATGTATGAATGCGATGCACCAGTATCAAAAAGAACAAGGGCGGTAAAAGACTTAACCAAAAACTTACCAATAACCGCGTCTGGCTGCTCTTCAACCTCCTCCACATTGACGTGGTTCACTTGTCCTTTGTTGAATGGATTGGGCTTCTTTCCAGCGCTCCCATTGTCGTTTCCATTCTTCGCTTCAGGGCACTCCGTGGCATAGTGTCCAGTCTTCCCGCACTTGAAACAAGTAACGTGGCTTAGGTCTCTCTTGGCGGGTGTGGCTGGATTGGAACGGTTCTGATTGTTGCTTGCTCCATTCCCATTCCCATTCCTTGGGCCAGTATGATTATGGTTACTTCCTCCATTGTGGGTGTGGCCTCCATGGTTATGAACAAGTCCTCCTGAGTTTGGGGTTAGGCGAGGCTTCTGCTGAGCTCCTGAATTATACCTTCCTTGTCCATACTTCCTCTTACGGCTCTCAATCTGTTGCTGCTTCCCTTCAATCATAAGAGCCTTATCTACCAACTCCTGATAGTTGTTGAATGGTTGCCACCATCAACTGCATGCTCATCTCATCATTCAGCCCTTCCATAAACTTCTCCTTGCTTTGCGGGCATCTGTGGCCACATCATCAGGCATAGCGAGATAACTCTTAAACTCATCCGCGTACTGAGCCACCAGTACGGTTCCCCTAGCGTAAGTTGCGAAACTCATGCTTCTTCATACTCATAGCTCCAGTTGAGACATGGGTTGTACGGAAGGCTTGCTAAAACTGATCCCATGTAACAGTGGCTATATGGTAGGTGACAGTGTAATTTTCCCACCATGAGGATGCTGGTCCATCCAACTAATGTGCGGCAAAACGCACCTTCTCAGTATCGGTACATCCTGCAGTGACTAACTCCCTTCCAGTTCTGCGAAGCCAATCATCTGCTACTATGGGCTCGGTGCTACTAGAAAACACCGGCGGTTGCAACCTTAAAAAGCAGGCTAAGTTATCAACTGGTGGCGGTGGCAGTGGGTTGTTTTTGTTGTTATTGCTGTTGCCTTGGTTCTGAACTAATAACTGCATCAGGGTATTCTGCTACTGGATCAATTGAGTGAGCTCCGGTGGGAAAGTAAATCCGGGGTCACGTCTCGGAGGCATCTGATGGGTTTTTAGAGGGGAGATATTAGAATAGAATGAGGTCTAATGAGAAAAACACTACCCATATGCACATGATACAAACATAATCATTTCACTCAATCAATCAAGCAAGGGCATACAATCGATCTAACTATCGTTACAAAAGTGCTCGGACTATACTATTTACATGGTGGAATTCTATTACTGTTGTGGTGGTCTACTAAAAATATTCTTCGGTTGAAGACTCCATGATGTCTGCTCCAGCTTCATCTTCATATTCATCATCGCTATTGTCGGGGTCCGAGTCGGTGTCGTCGATGATAATGTAGTCCTCCGGGCGAATCTCCTTGGGTTCTTCGTCTTCTCCTCCTGGTGCGGAGTCTCCTAGGAATACTCCTAGCTTCATTTCTAGATCATCATTCTTCTCCACTAGTACGACGATTTCCTCCTCATAATCTTCACGAGTAGCCTTAAGTTCTTCCTCCAGTTCCGTGATCCTTGTCATCGCCTTCTTTAGATCTATCATGCCTGCGCACATCTGGTTCTCCTGGCGACGAATGTGTTGGTTTAACTCCTGGATGAAAGCTGCAATTGATCTATCCTTCTTGGTGCTGATCATCTCCCATCTCTCATCTCGGCGCCCACAAATCTGATAGATAGTATCCTTAAGCTCCTTATGATAAACTTCTCCAATACGTCCCATGGTGATGTGAGCTGCCATACTCTTTCCTAGACTCCAGGTTGGTGCATCGAAGGAAAACTCTATGGGCTTAGTGACTGGCGTGAATGTCCTACCTGGAACTTGAACTTGAATCATCCAGCACTCCTCTTCTGGTAAAGTGGCGTTGTATGTCCCGGTGAAGCTTGGTATTCCAATGTTCAAGTACCTAGTGACTTCCTTCAAGTGTCGTCCAAAAGGTGCTTCTTCATACGGTTGTGCAAACTTGTTCCTTGCGTCCGCCATCCTAAGGAGTAGAAAATGGAGAGGAGTCAACCTGGAACTTGAACTTGAATCATCCAGCACTCCTCTTCTGGTAAAGTGGCGTTGTATGTCCCGGTGAAGCTTGGTATTCCAATGTTCAAGTACCTAGTGACTTCCTTCAAGTGTCGTCCAAAAGGTGCTTCTTCATACGGTTGTGCAAACTTGTTCCTTGCGTCCGCCATCCTAAGGAGTAGAAAATGGAGAGGAGTCAGAAATGGGAAGAGAAGAGTGACCTATGGTTTTAGCTTAGTGGTTGTGTCCTACACTCAGCGTGTGCTCTGATACCATCTTGTAGCGACTCGACCTCAAACGGTCAAGTCTCTGTGCTTCGGTGTCATCCCTAGGTCGGTAATGCTGACACACACAGTACTCGAGGATTCTCCAACGGCATAGCTGAGCTGCACGACAACGACCTAATGAACCTTACTCCTCGTCTGAAAAGTCTGCATCATAATACGTTGCAGCCCGAAAACGGGTCAGCACATGGAATATGCTGGCAAGATAACACAGTAAAGCAAGAACAGGATAATGCTATCACTACATGCATATTTGACTGGTGGAAAGCTCTATGGTTATAGTTTTTGCGAAAAGCCATTTTTTCCTACAACAAAGGAATAGATTTTATTTAACTATCATGGTAGTTGAAACATCATTGAGAAGGTTCCTCCAACTCAATCCCAATTAAAGTAATTAACAACCCAACAATGTTAGTTTGGAGTGATGAGATACTTAGGACACTCCAAGTACTAGATACTCAAGATGTCCATAACCGGGGACACGACTAACCATGATTAGTTTATACACTCTGCAGAGGTTTGCAAACTTTTACCCACAAGACCCGATCTCCTCCGTTGGATTTCTCGCACTACAAAGGTGTTTGAGAAATGGATGACCGAGACACAGTCTTTTAGAAGCATTAACTCCTTACTCCGGGCAGACCAACCAAACCTACATCCCACTACCTGCTGATCCACCTCTTCGGAAGTTTCACGCAACTTACTCAACTATGCTAGATCCCATAATAGCTTGTGGTTGCACACGAAAGTTTCTAGCATGAAAATATCACAGTTCCCTTTGAGCCTGGGTGGTGGACCATAGGATTATCATACGGGTACTCCGGGATATCCTAGGATAACACTGGATTCTCCAGGTGCCCAACAAACAATCCACCTAGATGTGTATTCAAGTTGCCACCTTAAATTGAACCATTAAATTAACAATCTCACATCTGTCATGGATTTCAGTCACCCAAACCACGTCTATGGGCATAGCATAGCAATTTAAGCAATACGTAGAAGTAACTACCAAGGATTTGAATATAACAGGGCAATAGGTTCTACCTCATCAACTACTTCCCAACCCACATATTAATCACATCCTAACCATGCAATGTTTGAGGATTGGAACTAATGCATAAAAACTGGGTGATAAAGGGGTATGATCAAAGTGTTACTTGCCTTGCTGATGATCCGCAAAACCTAGGGATTCGTAGTAACACGCATCGCACTCCGGGTGTTCTATCGCAAACAAACAAAAGCATACATAAGCAATCAAGCAAAGAAACACAGGTAAATCTCAAATAAGAAGATCTTACCAGAAAGTTCAACTTAAGAACTCCGGTTTGCGAAAAGAATCAAATCAAACGGAGCAACGAAACTCAAACGGCGAAAGAAACAAGATCCGTTTACTAATCTGGACTAAGGTCAAATTTTACAGTAGCAAAAGCTTGTTCAAGTTGGTTAAACGGAAAGAGGGTTCCGCAACGAAGATCTAGGCGCTTGAATCGCCTGATTCCAACAAACGAGCGAAAAGATAAACTAAAACGAAAAAAGGATCAAAAATCGCAATTGAAAATAATCACGGAAAATCCGAGAAAAAGAAAACCGACGAATAGGCTAACGAACGAGCGTTCGTTGTCTGTTACTAACGAGTGAACTCCGTTCGTTAAAGAGAACATACGGACGAACGTCCGCAAAGTAACTAAACCGAGAAAAACTGGTGAATCGATCTAAAAAACGAACTAGGGTTTCTAAAAAAACCGGATCGGTTTTAAAAAACCGGCGGCGGCAACGGCGCGTTACCTCCGGCGAGGCTCCGGCGGGGTGGGGCTGTGGCGGCGCGGCGGTGGGCGGCGGCAGCGGCGCTGCAGCGGCGGCGGCGAGGCGCGACAAGTGCGGCGGCGGCGCTGCGGTGGGCGGGCTGCAGTGGCGGGGGTGGGTGGTGGTGGCTGTGGCTTGAGAATCAGACTGTTGCAGTAGGCCTTTCTGCTCAAAGCGTCAGCAATCACATTAGCCTTGCCTGGAGTATACTCGATACTCGGATTATATCTTGAATCATTTCGACCCATCGAGTTTGCCTTAGGTTGAGATTAGGCTGAGTGAAGATGTACTTGAGACTCTTGTGATCAGTGAAAATGTCCACTTTTCTTCCCAATAGAAGATGTCTCCAAGTCAAAAGAGCATGCACAACTGCCGCCAACTCGAGATCGTGAGTGGGGCAGTTCTTTTCATTGGGCTTCAACTGGCGAGATGTATAAGCAACAACTTTCTTCTCTTGCATCAATACTGCGCCAAGACCTTGGAGAGAGGCATCACAAAAGACCTCGTACGGTTTGGATTCATCAGGCGGAGTCAGAACTGGAGCAGTGATCAACTTCTCTTTCAAAGTGTTGAAAGCAATATCACACTCCGGAGACCAAACGTACTTGACGTGCTTCTGAAGAAGATTTGAGAGAGGCTTCGCGATCTTAGAAAAGTTTTCAACGAATCTTCGGCAATAGCTTGCGAGACCGGGAAAACTGCGGAGTTGCTTCATGTTCTGAGGAGGTTCCCAATTCACAATTGCGGATACCTTCTCGGGATTCACGGAAATGCCCTTGGCAGAGATGATATGACCAAGATAAAGAACCTCATCGAGCCAAAATTCACACTTGGAGAACTTGGCGTAGAACTGATGTTCCCTGAGCTTATCAAGAACCAAACGCAAGTGCTTGGCATGATCTTCCTTGTTCTTCGAGAAAACCAGAATGTCGTCGAGATAGACCAAAATGAAGTCATTGGTGTAGGCGTTGAAGATGAAGTTCATCATGCGAGAGAACGTCGGAGGAGCGTTGGCGAGGCCAAAAGACATGACAGTGTATTCATATGAACCAAAGCTTGTTCTGAATGCTGTCTTGGGAATATCTTCTTCACGAATGCGAATCTGGTGATAACCCATACGGAGATCAAGCTTGGAGAATACTTGGGCACCTTTGAGTTGTTCGAACAGCTCATTGATGTTGGGAAGTGGGTATTTGTTCTTGATGGTCTTCTTGTTCACTGGACGGTAATCAACACAAAGTCGGTCCGTTCCATCCTTCTTCTTCACAAAAAGAACACCACAACCCCACGGAGAAGTACTAGGCCGGATGAGACCCATTCTTTCTTGCTCATCGAGTTGCTTCTTCAGCTCCTTCAACTCTTCAGGTCCGAGCTTGTAAGGACGTTTGCACACAGGTTCCGTGCCAGGCTCAAGTTCAATAACGAATTCAACTGGCCGGTGCGGAGGCATTCCTGGGAGCTCTTCTGGAAAGACGTCTTGATATTCGCAAACGATGGAATTTGAGAGATGGCATCCAATTCACCCTTCTCATTGAGAGAAAACAGACGGATAGTATTATCCCGAGCGGCAAAGACAATTACATCCTCAGACGAATGAGTCAATTGAATCTGCCTGGCTAGCACAATCAAGATGTGCCTTGTGCTTAGAAAGCCAATCCATTCCGAGAATAAGATCAATATCCGAGTTACCAAGAACCACCGGAGAAGAGAGAAACTTGTAATCGCCCAATGTGATAGAAACATCTGGGGCAAACTAGCGCTTGCATTCATGAATTTACCCGGAGAAACCACAGATAACTGTCTAGGCAAATCTTGCAAAGGCAACTCATGCTTAGAAACAAATGGCCTCGAGATGAAACAATGCGATGCACCCGTGTCAAAAAGAACTTTTGCAGGAATATCATTAACAGGAAGGTTACCCATGATCACATCTGACGAGTCCTCTGCCTGAGCTGCATTCATCAAATTGACCTTGGCGGACTTGGGGTTAAAAAGAAGAGGAGATGCGTACTTCCGGGATGACAGGAGGAGGAGGAGGAAGACGCCTCTGGTTGAAACACTTGTTGGCATAGTGACCCTTCTGTTGGCACTTGTTGCACGTGACCTCTGAAAGCGGACGGTGATACGGAGCACTCGATCTTGGAGCTTGAGACGAAGCCTTGTTCTGAAAGCCAGGGTTGGGTGGGTGGGAAAAACCACTGCTACCTTTGCTCTTCTGCTGATACGGCTGACGGAACGGAGGAGGAGGAAGCCAAAACTTCTGCTGCTTGGCCACTTGAGTAGAGGAAGAAGGAGTAACATCTCTGACTCGCTTCCTGGAAGCATCACACCTCAACTGAGCAGCCTCTTGCTTCAGTGCCATGTTGTAGAACTCATCGTATCTCAATGGCTCGAAGAGAACAAGAGCGAGCTGAATATCTTCTCTGAGACCACCCCTGAACTGATATATCATGCTCTTCTCATCAGGCACGCCCTGCTTGGCAAAGCGGGCGAGCTTCTGGAACAACTTGTTGTAGTCATAGACAGACAAAGAGCCTTGCTTCAGATTGCGGAATTCCTCACGCTTGCTTTCAACCACGCTCTGCAGAATATGATGAGCTCAGAAATCTTGACGGAAATCATCCCAAGTGATCAGACGTCCACCTCTGGAGTCCCTATACTGCTGGAACCATTCTGCAGCTTGATCTTTGAGTTGGAAGGAAGCGAACTTGACAAAGTCCTCAGGCCTGACGTTACTGCACTCGAAATGCTTACACAGATCCACAAGCCAATCGTCAGCATCGGTTGCCTCAACACAATTGCTGAAAGTCTTTGGCCCGTTAGCAAGGAACTGGTTGAGTGTAGCAAAGTGACTCTGATTGCTGCCTTGATTCCCTTGACTGCCTTGATTGCGCTCTTGGAGAATTTGCATGATCAGCTGTGTGTTTGCATTGGTTGCGGCCATCACAGCTTGCCATGCCTCTGGAGGAGGTGGAGGTGGTGGCGGATCAGGATTCGGAGTCGTGCGCGTTGGAGGAGCCATCCTGAAGAGGTTGACCACCATTAGCACATTGATAGATAAATATTGAAGCTGAATCCAACGGAATGAAAATTGCAACATATAGTCTTCACATCCGAACAAAATGAACGAATGCATTCCTCTTGAAATGGTCACATATCCATAAATTGAGAAGCCACGTAGAATTAAGGTAGAGAAATAAATCAACAAGGTACGGATCAAGAACGAATAATCGGTAAGAAATCCCAATCTCAAACCAATATCCGTGGAAGAAGAACTAGAGCTACTAGAATTCCCACCTATGAAACTCCCGAACCTTTCCGGTTATGCAATCAGGTGTTGGGGATACAGGGGAAGCATAATATCTCACCCAAACTAGCAAATCCTACATCCAGCTGTATCCATCCTTCAACACATAACCAAGAAACCTTCGGAAACCATCTACCTCAACCTTCGAAAAGCATCCGTTATACAAGTTATGGCGATACTCCCGAACTCCCGCCCCAGTACTGGGTGGCGTCGAGGTTATCTCACCAACGAACTGCATAAAAGAGATTTTCGATGTCGGCGAACATATCTCAAGTATTCCAGAATTGCAACGATAAAATTATGATGACAACACCTCAGAGCTCAACTCCCCGGGACACTTCCACTAAACCCCTGACAGGAGGCACCAAGACAATGTTCTCATCATAAGCCATCGGAACGATTCCAAGATACTCGCGTGATCCTAAAAAAATTTAGTGAAATTTGAGAAGAGAAGAGTCAAAACTCTACGTCAGGATGCCTTACCAGAGCGATGAGGAGACTGGGAAGTAAAAAGAATTCCTAAGCTCTCCGATATATAATTCCTAAATGACTCAAAACATTTTTCTAGACACAACTCGGCTGCTAAAAACGATCAAGCAATGGGGCTCCTAAGGTCGGGGAAGGCTCTGATTACCAACTTGTAACGCCCTCGATGCGGCTATAGCTCCCACGTGTCGAGGCACGACTTAGAGACATAACCGCATTGAAAGCAATGTCGCAAGTCAGGCAATCATTACAACATCCCATGTAATATATAATAAAAGGGGAGATACATAGTTGGCTTACACTCGCCACGTCACATCAAAGTACATAAATAACATCCATCATACAAACACTCATGGCCCGACTACGGCGCCAAAATAGAAGAAAACCCAACATGCGACAAGGCCCTGAATCGAACCCCAACTAGGCACCACTACTGATCATCGGGAAAGGAAACATAATAACGCTGAGAGTCCTCGTCGAACTCCCACTTGAGCTCGTACTCGTCACCTGGAGCGGAATCACCTGGACCTGCATCTGGAGTTATAGTATCTGTGAGCCACAGGGACTCAGCAATCTCGCACCCTCGCGATCAAGACTATTTAAGCTTATAGGAAGGGTAAGGCAATTATAAGTGGAGCTGCAGCAAGCGACTAGCATATATGGTGGCTAACTTATTCGCAAAAGAGAGCGAGAAGAGGAGGCAAAGCGCGAGCGAGAAACTAGAGAGGCAACCTGCGCAAACATTACTCCAACACCGTGTCCACTTCCCGGACTCCGCCGAGAAGAGGCCATCACGGTAACACACTCAGTTGATTCATTTTAATTAATTAAGGTTCAAGTTATCTACAACCGGACATTAACAAATTCCCATCTGCCCATAACCGCGGGCACGGCTTTCGAAAGTTCAATCCCTGCAGGGGAGTCCCAACTTAGCCCATGACAAGCTCTCACGGTCAACGAAGGAATAGACCTCACCCGAGACACACCGATCAGACTCGGTATACCCGGTACAACAAGACAATTCGACAGGTTAAAACAAGACCAGCAACACCGCCCGAATGTGCCGACAAATCCCGATAGGAGCTGCACATATCTCTTTCTCAGGGCACACTCAGATGAGCGCTCCATACAACTAAAACCAAACCTCGAGTTTCCCCGAGGGGGCGCTGCACAGGACTCTAGTTTGGACCAACACTCAGAGGAGCACTGGCCCGGGGGGGTTTAAATAAGATGACCCGCGGGCTCCGGAAACCCGAGGGAAAAAGAGGCTAGGTGGCAAATGGTAAGACCAAGGTTGGGCATTGCTGGAAAAGCTTTAATCAAGGCGAACTATCAAGGGGTTCCCATTATAACCCAACCGCGTAAGGAACGCAAAATCCGGGAACATAACACCGATATGACGGAAACTAGGGCGGCAAGAGTGGAACAAAACACTAGGCGAGAGGCCGAGCCTTCCACCCTTTACCAAGTATATAGATGCATTAAGATAACATAGCAATATAATGATATCCCAACAAGTAAATAAAAGATGTTCCAACAAGGAACGGCCTCCAATCTTCACCTGCAACTAGCAACGCTATAAGAGGGGCTGAGCAAAGCGGTAACATAGCCAATCAACGGTTTGCTAGGACATGTGGGTTAGAGGTTTCAACATGGAAATTGGGAGGCTGACAAGCAAAAGGTAGGCATCGTAGCATTGGCATAGCAAGAGCGAGCAAACTAGCATAGCAAAGATAGTAGTGATTTCGAGGGTATGATCATCTTGCCTGCACAGTTGTCAGAGTTGACTGGATCCTCACAAGCAAACTCAACGGGCTCCTCGGTAGCGAACTCGTCTCCCGGCTCTACCCAACAAGACAAACAAGCAACAAGGATACAATCAACCACGTGCAAGACCAAGCAATATGATGAAATGATGACATGCGTATGCGGGATGCAAAATGCAAGATATGACAGGAAATGCATGAACCTGGCCTCAACTTGGAATTCCAAGGGTGCCACTGGAATATGAGATGAAATCGCTTGAAAACGATATAAAGATCATCGGAATCGGAGTTACGGTTTGGAAATGGCAAGCGTTTTAAGAATATGACACCGGTCTGCGATTTACAGCAAGTAGGCATCTAAATGCAATGAGATGAACATACTACAGCCACCAAACATGACAACAAAATACATGGCAGGGATGCACACAAGATGCTTAACAAAAGACTAGCACTGAGACGGCCAATTCATCCATTATGAGGTTCAAACAAGCATGGCAAAAACGCAAATGCAAAACAGATTCCAGACTTAGTGAAATTAACACTTGTCTGAAATTTCAGATCACGAAGCCCTCTTCGGAGCAGCAAAACAACATGATACATGACCTGATTAAGACAAGTAAGAACATGGCATGGAGCTACTCAACAAGCTTAACAAAAGACCCAAAGTGACCTGGGGCCAAAAGGGTTCACAAAATATATAAACGGAGCACACGAACATAGCTAAAACACAATCAGTTTTCAGACTTAGTGAAAACTGAGACATGCTGAAATATAACTCACGAAGGCATGTAAACGAGCTCGATGCACTCACCACGGTGCAAGTCATGGCAAAGGCAAGCATACATCCATTAAGAAGGCACAAAATACTAGCTAGACATGGCAAGAACAATGGCATAGCATGCACGGATCAACTACAACACATCGGCAAAATCGCAAACGAGTTGACGATCTGCCCAGATTCACCACGAAGCAAAAGTAGAGCTCGATTGACTCAAGCTAGGGTGCTCCATAATTGCAAACAAAGACATGGATGGATAGAGCATAACATGATTAACAAAACTCCTTTACTGATCATCCTCAAAAGAGGCACGGATCACTAGGAAACAAGCTGAACATATGGCATCATGAACTAAATATCCCAGACTTAGTGAAAACAACTAAGTCTCTGAAAACAGATTTCCCGGGTGCCTCACTTTGCAAGCTTGCACAAGTCACCACACACATCCTAAAAATGCATGGGTTGCACCTCTGGAAAGAAGACAAAATCCTTAACAAAACATATGAAGGACTCACAGGCATAGCATGCACACAATAATCATGGCAAAAATGACAAAAGTCTAAGATGAACTAGCAGATCTGACAATTAACTCACGAAGCCTCCTTCTAACAGCATTTTGGGCATCAAGATGACTCAAATGAAAATGATGCAATGGAATGAAATGATGTACTCGTCGAGGCGAACATTTTGATATGCTATATGTCCAAATCGGAGCTACGGATGCAAAGTTACGGCAGGTCAAAGTATGGCATAAATTAGGGTTCGGAGGGAAAAAGTCAACCCGAAACTCAGATCTGGATCTGGCACGGATTACGAGGATCGCCGGATTTACTGTAGCTCGCCGGGATCGTGCCGGAGAGGAAGGAGAGGGCCGGGCGAGGCCGGCCGGATCCGGGGCGGAGGGCGGAGGCGCCGGCGGCGAGGTGGCGCGGTGCGGCGGCGGGTCGGCGTGGAGCGGCGCGGCCGGCGATGGAGCACGGCGGCGGGGTCCGGCGCGGTGGCGGTGGCGGCTCCGGCCGCCTGAGCCGAGGGAGATGGCGGCGGGAGGAGGCCGGGAGGCGCGGGGCTCCTCTGGCCCGCGGGGAGGCGGCGGCGGCGGGTGTGGCCGGTGCCACGTGGCGCTTGGGGAGGGCGAGGGGGCGGCGGCGGACGTGTCCGGCTAGGCTCCGGACATGTCCGTCGGCGGCGGGATCTCTGTTTTTTTTAAGCTAGGGTTTCGTGGGGAAGAGAGATCCGAATTTCGAGGGGTCTATTTCTAGGCATAAGTGGAGCTAGGAGAGTCCAAATGAGGTGCGGTTTTCGGCCACGCAATCGTGATCGAACGCTCTAGATGATGGAGAAGGCTTAGGTGGGTTTTGGGCCAAATTGGAGGGGTGTTGGGCTGCAACACACACGAGGCCTTTTCGGTCCCTCGGTTAACCGTTGGAGTATCAAACGAAGTCCAAATGGTACGAAACTTGACAGGCGGTCTACCGGTAGTAAACCAAGGCCGCTTGGCAAGTCTCGGTCCAATCCGGAAATGTTTAATCCCCACACACAAAGAAAGCTAGAAATGGCCACCGGAGGAGAACGAAGCGCCGGAATGCAAAACGGATAACGGGGAAAATGCTCGAATGCATGAGATGAACACGTATGCAAATGCATGCACATGATGACATGATATGAGATGCATGACAACGACAACAACACACGGAGACAAAAACCCGAACCCGAGAAAATAAAATAACTTAACACCGAAACGGCAAGAGTTGGAGTACAAATTGGGAAAGTTACATCCGGGGTGTTACACCGCAGCCCGACTCCCTCTCCCCTCGACCCGATCCCATCGATCTTCCTCTCTCCTCTCGTTCGACCCAAACGCAAGAACCTCGTTCGGCCTCTCTTTTCCCTCGACCAGCGTCGCCCCTTGCGTCGTCGTAGCGCTGCACGGTCCGCCGTCCGTCCCCTACGCGCGCTAGGGTCCTCTCCTGCTTCTTGTGCTGCAGCTCGCAGGAGGCGCGAGCTCTCGCAGGAATAGCCGCAAGGGAGGAGCCCGACGCCCGCGCACCTTGCGTTCCTCGCGACCGCTCCGCGGTTCTTCCTCCTTGCAGCGTCCCAGCCCGAGAGCTCCGCCCAAGCCTCGGCCCAGCGTCGCCTCGTCTCCTCTGCTACGCCTTCACCTCGCCTGCGACCTCTCCGCGCCGGCGACCTCCATCGAGCCTTCCTACTTCGTCCGGCCACCACGCCACCATGCTCCAGCGCCGCCTCGAGCTCTTCTTCCTCGACCTCCATGCCGTCCCGGAGCCCCTCGCCCGCTGCTGCATGGTCCAGCCTTTTGCCTCTCCTTCCGCTGCGATGGACATCCACCTCGCCTGCCTCCTCCCGTCGGCCCTGTGCCTACTGACGATCTGCCAACTCCGGCCGCCTGCTGTGCTCCACTTCCCTGCTCGAGCTTCCTCCTTTGCTACCTGTTCTCATTGACATGAAGACTGCAACTGCAACACCCTTGGTCGCCAAGTTCCTCTTCCGGAACCGTCAAGTGTACGACGACTCGGGTGTGACCATGTGCATTTGTCAAGTACCCTGGAACCACCGCCGCCTTCAAGACCGGCAAGTCCAACTAGCACTGATGCCCCAAGGACCATGAGTATGACTATGCGGTGATGCGTCAAGTACTTATATTGCGTCTCCGAAATCGCCAAGACCGTCCCGGATATCGCCAAGTACCACTTCGGTTCCAGAACACGACAAGTACCACAACACCCATGCCCCGTCAAGTTCGAACACGTGACGACCCTGGATATGGAATTGCAAAATGCAAGTACCCCTTCGAGTGTACGAGATCGGCGAGTCCGAAGACCCCAAGTACCACGACAACCTCGAAGGGATTCAAATCCGCCAAGCTCCTCTAACGATGACCCAAGAACATCTATGATCCGTGCACAACTACCGTCGCCAAGACCGGACTGACAAGTTCCCTGACAACGTGTGTACAACTACCGTCGTCTTCGGATTCGCTAAAAACGACAAGTACCTTGACGCCCGATGCATAGAACAACTACCGTCGACCCTCGAAGACCCCGTGGATGTCAAGTTCCCTGCCGTGACCCCGAGCATCTACGAACATGGCGAGAACGTTTACTTCCGCTACAAACTTTATCCGTTCCGAAAAATCCAGCCTCGAATGTATAACCCCGAGACGACGCCCGTGAATGAATGAATGCATGTTGGATGAGATGCCCCCTTTGTTTGCACCATGTTTGGGTTGTCACTTGTTTCCATGCCACTAACCCATGGGAACCCGGTATCCGGGAGCGTCCCACCATCTTATGCACGCATCCGCACTTTTCTCCTTTGCATCGGTATCTCAATCAAGTACCGGAACCGGAACATTGCCGTGGCACCGTTACCGTTATCGTGGCTGTGGCACCCTTTTTCATTTCCGCCATGATGACAAAATGCTTCATAATGCTCTTATCAACATTTTCATTAAAATTGCATAATCTTGAACATGTCCTCCGCATCATGATAATAACATTTAAATGTTTAACTTTGTTGTTGCACCAAATTGCTAATGCATATGGGGATTTACCGGATTTGTTGTTTGTTATATCTGGCCCCATTTAAATTGTTTAAATGGTATAGTTTTGTTATGCTTCACCTCTTGCCATGTTAACCAACATTTAATATTGTTGAGTACCTAACCGAGAGTGAACTAAATAATTGATGTGGTGCTCCGTCAATATGCAACGGAGTTGCATATTGAGCTCCACTTAATTCGTAGGATTGCTTGTGAACTTTGCCATGCCATGCTTCATTAAACCGGACATGCATCATACTTGATTGTGCATCATGCCATGTTCATGTGGTGGTTGTTTACTATGTGGTTTGTTTCTTTCTGGTGTTGCTTCTTCGGGTTGGTTCTGTTAACGTCGCGTTTGTGAGGATCCGTTCGACTACGTCCGTTTGTCTTCTTATGGACTCGTTCTTCTTCCTTGCGGGATCTCAGGCAAGATGACCATACCCTCGAAATCACTTCTATCTTTGCTTGCTAGATGCTCGCTCTTTTGCTATGCCTATGCTGCGATACCTACCACTTGCTTATCATGCCTCCCATATTGTTGAACCAAGCCTCTAACCCACCTTGTCCTAGCAAACCGTTGTTTGGCTATGTTACCGCTTTGCTCAGCCCCTCTTATAGCGTTGTTAGTTGCAGGTGAAGATTGAAGTTTGTTCCCTGTTGGAACATGGAGATGTTGTTCCTTGTTGGAACATGTTTACTTGTTGGGATATCACAATATTCTTATTTAATTAATGCATCTATATACTTGGTAAAGGGTGGAAGGCTCGGCCTTATGCCTGGTGTTTTGTTCCACTCTTGCCGCCCTAGTTTCCGTCATATCGGTGTTATGTTCCCGGATTTTGCGTTCCTTACGCGGTTGGGTTATAATGGGAACCCCTTGACAGTTCGCCTTGAATAAAACTCTCCAGCAATGCCCAACATTGGTTTTACCATTCGCCACCTAGCCTTTTCTTTCCCTTGGGTTCTGCAGACTCAAGGGTCATCTATTTTAACCCCCCGGGCCAGTGCTCCTCTGAGTGTTGGTCCGACCGAGTAGACTGCGGCCACCTCGGGGCAACTTGAGGGTTGGTTGTACTCGTAGGATGTCTCATCTGAGTGTGCCCTGAGAACGAGATATGTGCAGCTCCTATCGGGATTTGTCGGCACATTCGGGCGTGTTGCTGGACTTGTTTTACCATTGTCGAGGATGTCTTGTAACCGGGATGCCGAGTCTGATCGGATTGTCTTGGGAGAAGGAATATCCTTCGTTGATCGTGAGAGCTTGTGATGGGCTAAGTTGGGACACCCCTGCAGGGATTTGAACTTTCGAAAGCCGTGCCTGCGGTTATGGGCAGATGTGAATTTGTTAATGTCAAGTTGTAGAAAACCTGAAGTTTATCTTAATTAAAATACATCAACCGCGTGTGTTTACCGTGATGGTCTCTTGTCCGGGGTCCGGGAAGTGAAACACGGTGTTTCGGAGTAATGCTTGACGTAGGTTGTTCTAGGATCACTTCTTGATCATAGTTGTTTCGACCGTGCCTTTGCTCTCTCTTTTCACTCTCATTTGCGTATGTTAGCCACCAAATATGCTAGTCGCTTGCTGCAGCTCCACCTCAGACCTTTTACCCTTCCTATAAGCTTAAATAGTCTTGATCGCGAGGGTGTGAGATTGCTGAGTCCCCATGACTCACAGTTAACTTCCAAAACCAGCTTGCAGGTGCCGAGGATACCGTGCAGGATGACGCAACCAAGCTCAAGGAGGAGCTCGATGAAGATCTTGTCCTTTGTCTTGTTTCGATCTAGTTGATCAGTAGTGGAGCCCAGTCGGGACTGATCGGGGATCTGTGTAGCATTTGGGGTAGTCTTCTTTTATTTTGGTTCCGTAGTCGGACCTTGATTGTATCTGGATGAGTAATGCATTCATGTAATTGTGTGAAGTGGCGATTGTAAGCCAACTATGTATCTTTCTATGTATTGGGTTGTGTGAAGATTCCTCACTTGCGCATTGCTTTCAGCGGTATGCCTCTAAGTCGTGCTTCGACACGTGGGAGATATATCCGCATCGAGGGCGTTCAGGGCGGCGCCCCCTCCTTCCTTCTTTTCTCTCTTCCCCTTCCTTCTCTCCTACTCTTACTTCTTGGAAGGGGGGAATCCTACTCCCGATGGGAGTAGGACTCCCCAGGGCACGCCATAGTAGAGGGCCAGCCCCCCTCCTCCACTCCTTTATATACGGGGAGGGGGCATCGAACACACAAGTTGATCAGTTGATCTTTTAGCCGTGTGCGGTGCCCCCCTTCACCATAATCCACCTCAGTCATATCATAGCGGTGCTTAGGCGAAGCCCTGCGTCGGTAGCTTCATCAACACTGTCATCATGTCGTCGTGCTGACGGAACTCTCCCTCGAAGCTCTACTGGATCGTGAGTTCATGGGACGTCACCGAGCTGAACGTGTGCAGATCGCGGAGGTGACATACGTTCGGTACTAGGATCGGTCGATCGTGAAGACGTATGATTACATCAACCGCGTTGTCATAACGCTTTCGCTTACTGTCTACGAGGGTACGTGGATGACACTCCCCCCTCTGGTTGCTATGCATCACCATGATCTTGCGTGTGCGTAGGAATTTTTTGAAATTACTGTGTTCCCCAACAGTGGCATCCAAGCCAGGTTTATGCGTAGATGTTATATGCACGAGTAGAACACAAAGGAGTTGTGGGCGTGGGTATATACATATTGCTTGCCGTCATTAGTTGATTCTTAATTCGGCGGTATTGTTGGATGATGCGGCTCAGACCAACATTATGTACTCTTACGCCGAGACTGGTTCTATCGACGTGCTCGCACACAGGTGGCTAGTGGGTGGTCCTGTTTTTCAACTTTAGTTGAATCGATCAATGGACAGGTTCTTTTTGAGATCAAAAAAGCAATCACTATACCGCGTTGTGGTTTTGATGCGTAGGTAAGAACGGTTCTTTCTTAGCCCATAGCAGCCACGTAAAACTTGCAACAACAAAGTAGAGGAGGTCTAACTTGTTTTTGCAGGGCATGTTGTGATTGTGATATGGTCAAGACGTGATGAGATATAATTATTGTATGAGATGATCATGTTTTGTTAAAGTTATCGGCACTGTAGAAGCCTTTATGGTTGTCTCTTTATTGCATAGATGCAAGCGCATATAATTTGTTTTACTTTATGCTATGCGATAGCAATAGCAAAAGAAATAGTTGGCAGAGACGAACCATGTGACGACACAATTGATAGAGATCAAAGATGATGGAGATCATGGTGTCATGCCGGTGACTGGTAGATCATGACGGTACTTTGGAGATGGAGATCAAAGGCGCAAGATGATCATGGCCATATCATGTCACATATTTTGATTGCATGTGATGTTTATCCTTTATGCATCTTATTTTGCTTAGTTCGGCGTAGCATTATAAGATGATCTCTCACTAAATTTCAAGGTATAAGTGTTCTCCCTAAGTATGCACCGTTGCGACAGTTCGTCGTGCTGAGACACCACGTGATGATCGGGTGTGATAAGCTCTACGTTCACATACAACGGGTGCAAGCCAGTTTTGCACAACGGAATACTCGGGTTAAACTTGACGAGCCTAGCATATGCAGATATGGCCTCGGAACACTGAGACCAAAAGGTCGAGCGTGAATCATATAGTAGATATGATCAACATAGTGATGTTCACCATTGAAAACTACTCCATCTCACGTGATGATCGGACATGGTTTAGTTGATTTGGATCACGTGATCATTTAGATGACTAGAGGGTGTCTATCTAAGTGGGAGTTCTTAAGTAATATGATTAATTGAACTTTAATTTATCATGAACTTAGTCCTGATAGTATTTGCATATCTATGTTGTAGATCAATAGCTTGCGATGTAGCTCCCCGTTTATTTTTGATATGTTCCTAGAGAAAAAATGTTGAAAGATGATAGTAGCAATGATGCAGACTAGGTCCGTGATCTGAGGATTATCCTCATTGCTGCACAGAAGAATTATGTCCTTGATGCACCGCTAGGTGACAGACCTATTGCAGGAGCAGATGCAGACGTTATGAACGTTTGGCGAGCTCGATGATGACTACTTGATAGTTTAGTGCACCATGCTTTACGGCTTAGAATCGGGGCTTCAAAGACATTTTGAACGCCACGGAGCATATGAGATGTTCCAAGAGTTGAAATTAGTATTTCAGACTCATGCCCATGTCGAAAGGTATGAGACCTTTGACAAGCACTTTGCCTACAAGATGGAGGAGAATAGCTCAGCTAGTGAGCATGTGCTCAGAATGTCTGAGTACTACAATCACTTGAATCAAGTGGGAGTTAATCTTCCAGATAAGATAGTGATTGACAGAGTTCTCTAGTCACTATCACCAAGTTACTAGAACTTCGTGATGAACTATAATATGCAAGGGATAACGGAATATCCCAAGCTCTTCGTGATGCTGAAATCGACGAAGGTAGAAATCAAGAAAAGCATCAAGTGTTGATGGTTGACAAGACCACTAGTTTCAAGAAAAGGGCAAAGGGAAGAAGGGGAACTTCAAGAAGAACGGCAAGCAAGTTGCTGCTCAAGTGAAGAAGCCCAAGTCTAGACCTAAGCCTGAGACTAAGTGCTTCTACTGCAAAGGGACTGGTCACTGGAAGCAGAACTGCCCCAAGTATTTGGCGGATAAGAAGGATGGCAAAGTGAACAAAGGTATATTTGATATACATGTTATTGATGTGTACTTTACTAGTGTTTATAGCAACCCCTCAGTATTTGATACTAGTTCAGTTGCTAAGATTAGTAACTCGAAACGGGAGTTGCAGAAAACAGAGACTAGTTAAGGGTGAAGTGACGATGTGTGTTGGAAGTGGTTCCAAGATTGATATGATCATCATCGCACACTCCCTATACTTTCGGGATTAGTGTTGAACCTAAATAAATGTTATTTGGTGTTTTGCGTTAAGCATGAATATGATTTGATCATGTTTATTGCAATACGGTTATTCATTTAAAGTCAGAGAATAATTGTTGTTCTGTTTACATGAATAAAACCTTCAATGGTCATACACCCAAGGTGAATGGTTTATTGAATCTCGATCGTAGTGATACACATATTCATAATATTGAAGCCAAAAGATGCAAAGTTAATAATGATAGTGCAACTTATTTGTGGCACTGCCGTTTAGGTCATATTGGTGTAAAGCGCATGAAGAAAATCCATGCTGATGGGCTTTTGGAATCACTTGATTATGAATCAGTTGATGCTTGCGAACCATGCCTCATGGGCAAGATGACTAAGACTCCGTTCTCCGGAACAATGGAGCGAGCAACAGACTTGTTGGAAATAATACATACTGATGTATGCAGTCCGATGAGTGTTGAGGCTCACGGCAGGTATCGTTATTTTCTGACCTTCACAGATGATTTGAGTAAGATATGGGTATATCTTCTTGATGAAACATAAATCTGAAACATTTGAAAAGTTCAAATAATTTCAGAGTGAAGTGGAAAATCATCGTAACAAGAAAATAAAGTTTCTATGATCTGATCGTGGAGGAGAATATTTGAGTTACGAGTTTGGTCTTCATTTGAAACAATGCGGAATAGTTTCGCAACTCACGCCACCTGGAACACCACAGCGTAATGGTGTGTCCAACATATAACCGTACTTTATTAGATATGGTGCAATCTATGATGTCTCTTACCGATTTACCACTATCTTTTGGGGTTATGCATTAGAGACAGCTGCATTCACGTTAAATAGGGCACCATCTAAATCCGTTGAGACGACCATATGAACTATGGTTTGGCAAGAAAAAAGTTGTCGTTTCTTAAAGTTTGGGGTTGCGATGCTTATGTGAAAAAGTTTCATCCTGATAAGCTCAAACCCAAATCGGAGAAATGTGTCTTCATAGGATACCCAAAGGAGACAGTTGGGTACACCTTCTATCACAGATCCGAAGGCAAGACATTCGTTGCTAAGAATGGATCCTTTCTAGAGAAGGAGTTTCTCTCGAAAGAAGTGAGTGGGAGGAAAGTAGAACTTGATGAGGTAACTGTACCTGCTCCCTTATTGGAAAGTAGTTCATCACAGAAATCTGTTCCTGTGACTCCTACACCAATTAGTGAGGAAGCTAATGATGATGATCATGTAACTTCAGATCAAGTTACTACCGAACCTCGTAGGTAAACCAGAGTGAGATCCGCACTAGAGTGGTACGGTAATCCTGTTCTGGAGGTCATGTTACTTGACCATGACGAACCTACGAACTATGAGGAAGCGATGATGAG
>NC_053023.1:438053048-438084338 GCF_003073215.2 Triticum urartu
CTAATGAACCCGTGGATCTGCTCAAGACGAAGGTACTCCAGTGCAGTACAGCTGCGGAGAAGGTGCTCCATACTCTTCTTCGAGATGACAACGTCGAAGAGGTCGACCTGCTTGAATTGAGGGAGAAGAAGGGCGTGGGTACGGCATTAATCTGGGGAAGATAGCAGGAGCTGAAGCTGGCGCGACGCAGCGTTGGCGCGAGGCGGAGCGCGGACGGCGGCAGAGAGCGACATCGTCCAGCTTCAAAGCTGAGCTCCTCGAGCTAATCTAGGGCGGGGGATAAGAACCACTCGTCGAACTTGGGTTGGACCTTGTAGTCGGTACTGAACACGCGGATGTCAAGGCGTCTGGCTGGCCCAGGGTGCGATGAAAGGATCTTGGAGACTGCGGCCATGCGTTTGCAATCCCCGTCGCAGAGGCGGCTGTCAACAGTGAGGTTGAGGGGGATGCGGAGCCAGAGGGGGCGCCACCGCCGGGAGAGCAGGGCGGTCCGCACGACAGATTTGGTGGGGAGGAGGCCGATGATGATGAGCAGCATGTCGTCGGGGAGGCTGCTGATCAAGTCCAGGCTCGCCGGATGCGGTTCTGGCTCAAGCCACCTCCGCTTGTTGGCTGCCTCACCGTCCATCTCAACTGGTGGCGACACCGATGTACACGTGTGCTGGTGTGTGTTGTGTGCTGGGTGTGTGTGAGTGCGTCCTTCTGTGCATGCCGGTGCGCAGTGGTGAATTGTGCGCAGTGTGTCCTTGATACGCCCATTTTGCATCATGCTTTTATATCGATATTTATTGCATTATGGGCTGTTACTATACATTATGTCACAATACTTATGCCTATTCTCTCTTATTTTACAAGGTGTACGAAAAGAGGGAGAATGCCGGCAGCTGGGATTCTGGGCTAGAAAAGGAGAAAATATTAGAGACCTATTCTGCACACCTCCAAAAGTCCTGAAACTTCACGGAAGACGTTTTCAGAATATATAAAAAATACTGAGCGCAAGAAGTTCACCAGGGGGGCACACCCTGCCCACGAGGGTGGGGGCGTGCCCTACCCCTCTGGGCGCGCCCCCCTACCTCGTGGGCCCCCTGGTGGCCCTCCGATGACCATCTTCTGCTATATGAAGTCTTTCGATGAGGAAAAAATCATAAGCCATCTTCTCGGATGAAACTCCGCCGCCATGAGGCGGAACCTTGGCGGAACCAATCTAGGGCTCTGGCGGAGCTGTTATGCCGGGGAAACTTCCCTCCGGGAGGGGGAAATCATCGCCATCGTCATCACCAACGCTCCTCTCATCGGGAGAGGGCAATCTCCATCAACATCTTCACCAGCACCATCTCCTCTCAAAACCCTAGTTCATCTCTTGTATCTAATTCTTGCCTCCAAGTCCGGGATTGGTACCTGTGGGTTGCTAGTAGTGTAATTACTCCTTGTAGTTGATGCTAGTTGGTTTAATTGGTAGAAGATCATATGTTCAGATCCTATATTGTCGGCGTTCTGGGAACGGGGGTCCCCAGACTTGCCTGCCTGCGGCCTGTGGCGTGGCTCAAAAGGGGGCCCAGCACGGCCCGTCTTCATCAACACAGACTCAAGACCCTCGCGAGGGGCCAAGCCTCGCGGGGCGGACGACAGGGAGCTTCCTCAGGCACGGCCTCATCAGGCTGGCTCACGAGGAGGCGGAGAGATCAAGGCGGGGTACCTCACGAGGTGCCCGTGACGCAAGCCATGACGACCAAGGGTGCCAGGCGGGCGCCAGCCCGCGCTGTGTCCTCCTTTCCTCTTTGGTGCAAAGGGAGCAAGCGCAGGCGAGAGCATCAAGCAAAGGCACCCGTTTCGGTGCAACGAGACCAAGACCAGTCCAACGGCAGGAAGGAAGTCATTGTGGAGCCCAAGCCAGCGTCACCACCAGAGCCTTTGGCAGGCGAGGACCAACTTTAGTCAGGATGAGTGTACCAGATGTTCCCCTTCAAAATGGCCAATTGTTGGCGCCCTTCCCGCTCAATATTTGGGAAGAGGCCCAGGGCCATTGCCTATAAATAGGACTAGCCACCCACAGGGTAGGGGAGATGGGATCGGATCAGAAACAAGCTGAGACCGAAATCGGAGAGAGAACCAAGAGAGAGAGAGAAGGGTGACTGAACTCCTCCTAGCAATTCATCCCCTCAGCCAAGAACAGACCCTCGCGAGGCTGTTCTTCCTTGTATTGTTCATCATCATCAGCCCAAGAGGCAATCCACCACACCACACACTGGAGTAGGGTATTACACCACAACGGTGGCCCGAACCAGTATAAACCCTGTGTCTCTTGTGCTGTTCTTTCCATAGCTTAGATCTTAGCGAGGTGGAGGGGTGCAGGTAGGTAGAAGGTGAAATCTCCGCATGCACCCCAGTGTTCGAACCTCAAGGGTCTGCCGGAACCCGAAATCCGACATTTGGCGCGCCAGGTAGGGGTGCGCCGGAATTCGTCTTCCACCACCCCGTTCTCCTCCGACCATCGCGTCCAAGTCTGACGCTCGTCGGGCCCGCGCCAAGCGCCGGGCTGCTCTCGCTTCCCGCGTCGCCCAGACGGCTCCTGTCGGTGGGCGTCCTCACCGTTCCCCGTCACCTGCCGTCAACGCCGCCACCGGCCCGGTGGGGGACGAGCAGCAAGTGTCGTCTCAGCATCCGTCCGTGCGGCAAGACGGCCGCACCGCTACTCCCTCGCTCACCCCAGCTGGTTCTTCGTCCTGCGCGCTCCGCGCACCCATGGAGGCTCGAGCTACGCTCATCGCGGCAAACGAGCTCCTGCGCTACCGTCCCGTCGATGACGTCTACGAAGAATGGCTCGACCGCGTCGCCAAGCTCGTCCGCGCCGCAGGGGGCTCTCCTGCGCCGTCCGTTCCGCTGCACCGCACCCCGCCCCGCGCGGGCGACGAAGCTCCGACGGCGCCCCGGCCGCCTCCTCCTCAGAAGGCGCCATGGCTCCAAGGCGCGTGGCCCCTGGGCGGAACCCGCTCCGTCAGGTGCCGGCGCGGCAAGAGCAGAGCTGCCAAGAAGTCCCTCGCCCGCAAGAAGCTGCCTGGGCGCTCCCTGCTCCAGCACGTCGCAACCATGCTACTGCTCCCGCACGTCAAGACCCCGCGCTGCTCCCAGCTGCAGCGCGTGGGGACATGCAAGACCAAGCTCTCCGTCACCCAAGGCCTCCCGTGGTCACAGCAGGCTGCCGTGCCTTCACCACCGAGCAACGCAGCGTCGCGTGGCCCGGCAAGTTCAAGCCAGACCTGCCTCCTCGTTACGACGGCACGGCCGACCCTGCGGAGTTCCTCCAGCTCTATGAGCTAGGCATCGAAGCTGCCAACGGAGACGAGAAGGTCATGGCGAACTGGTTTCCCATGGCGCTCAAGGACGGGGCCCGCACCTGGCTCCTGAACCTGGCTCCAGGCATGATCTCCTCCTGGGACGAGATGCGCACCCGCTTCAACGCCAACTTCCAAGGTACTCGCGACCGGTCACCCGCCGTGAGCGACATGCGCCGCATCAAGCAACAACCCGGAGAGACCCTGCAGAAGTACATCCAGCGCTTCAACAATGCACTCCTCAAGATTCCCAAGGTGACCGAGGAGGCCATCATCTCAGCCTTCTCCGACGGTGTGCGCGATGTCAAGATGAAGGAGGAGCTGGCGATGCATCAAGACTTGTGCACTTCCTTGGAGTTGTTCAACTTGGCAACCAAGTGCGCCAGGGCTGAGGAAGGGCGTATCTCCCTCCTCGAGCTGCCTGCCGTAGACCCAGAAGAGAAGAAGCCCAAGGCCAAGGATGTGAAGCGCAAGGGGGCTGCCGTGCTCGCGGCAGAACCAGACACCAAGCGAGGCAGAGATCAGCCCGAACCTTCCAAGGGCAGTCGGTACTGTGTGTACCACGACCTCCACACCCACAACACCAACGAATGTCAAGAGCTCCGAGCCGTGCGAGAAGGAAGGATCGGCCGACGCCCCGACCACGGTGACCGGGGCTACGGTCGAGGAGGAGGAAGGAACGCTGGACGCTGGGAAGACCGCTGCCCGCGCCAAGGTTGGCGCGATTGACCTCGTGAGGATCGCTGGCAAGACCCGCCTCACGAGGGAGACTGGAGGGATCAGCCTCGCGAGGATCGCCTGCAAGGCAACGTAGGCCTCCCTCCGCTGCCGCCGCAGCCAAGGAGAAACGAGGACCGCCACCAGGACGAGGGGGCTGGGGGCTTCCAGGAGCCGCGCGCGATCGCCTGCATCCTGGGCGGGGCTCAAGCCCCAGCCTCTCAACGCATCTTCAAGCAGTTCGCCCGCGAAGTGAATGCAGTCCTCCCCAAGCTCGAAGCCACGCGCCCTCTCAGGTGATCGGTGTGCGCCATCACGTTCAGCTCAGCAGATCAGCTCAAGTGTGCGGCTACAGCTGGAGTCCTCCCGATGCTTTGTTCCCCAATCATCAGCAACGCGGTGGTCACCAGGACCCTCATCGACGGCGGGGCAGGGCTCAACGTCCTGTCCGTGGAAACATTCAACAATCTCCAAGTGCCCTACAACCAGCTTCAGCCAACCAAGCCTTTCTCCAGAGTCACCGACGGCTCCACGGTCCCGATTGGGCAGGTCCGCCTCCCTGTCACCTTCGGGGCACGCGACAACTACCGCACCGAGCTCATCGACTTCGACGTCGCTCACATTCACCTGCCGTACAACGCCATCCTTGGGTACCCAGCGCTGGCCAAGTTCATGGTCGTAACTCACCACGGCTATAACGTCCTCAAGATGCCAGGAAGTGGTGGAGTCATCACGGTGCCCTGTGAAGAGAAGGACGCGGTGTGTTCCCTGGAACGAGCCTTTCAGGCCGCGTCACTGGAAGACCCGGATCACGGAGGCAGGAGGCTTCCCGAGACCGCCCCCAAGAAGAAGAAGACATCGTCAGGCGCGGCCCCTCAGGAGGCAGGCCCCTCGGGGCCCGCGCCTGCCCAGGGGGAACCTCCTTCCATCGCATAGGAAAGCGCGCCCGATGCCCTCCTCAGGCAGGGCTCGGGGGCTCTCCCCTGGAGGGCCACCGACCTGGCTAAGGTCACGAGGGAGGCGCTTGGGCACCACATGGAGGCGTGTTTCGAAGCACGTTTCCCTCAAGAAGGAGTAATGCAAGGAGAGCCAGACCCTCAGGAGTTCGTCAGCAAGGCCATTCAGGAGCTACAGGAGTCAAGAGTCATGAAAGGCGGCCGCCGCCTACCAGCTGTGGCACCCCATCCAGGCAAGGATGGTGGGCTGCGCGTCTGCATCGACATACCAGGGCTCAATCGAGTCGCCTCTCTGGAGCGCCTCTGGCCCTCGTGAGTGGGGCGCTGCGGAGGTCCACCCCACAGCTACGTTCGCATGCCTTACGACTTGCCGAACGCGGCTGCCACGTACCAGCGCCTCGTGAAGGGCATCATGGAGGCACAAGAGGCCAGGCGTTCTGCAGCCCTGGCGGAGATGGAGATGGTCCGCGAGGAGCCACCAGCGCCTCTGGAGCCTCCCGAGGCCCCTGGGCCTGGGGGCTCGTGAGGATCGGCTTCCGCAGCCCACCAAGTTTGCTACACCAACACTCCTTCGTCCTCAACCTCATCAGGTGACACCTTTCAAGTTTCATTTCCAGCTGGGAGCGCCCCCCCAGGGCTGCATTATTCCGACGCCGCGTGGGTCCGTCCCTGCGGCATGTATCCCTTTTATTTCATGTTGTTAGCTTACCTTGTTGGGGGCTCCCCACGGGCTGCATCATCCCCAAGTCGCTCGGGCCTGACCCAGCGATGTCCGCGTTCCCAGCATCTATTTGAATGAATCCACTCCTTCGCGGCTAATGTGTTTGACCTAGTTGCCCGCTCAACTGACGCCAACTGACGGAACTGCTCCCAAACGGCACAACGCTTGCGCATGGGTCCGTCCCTGCAACGCCGACAAACCTGAATGGTTGAGCTCTGGCCGCGGCAGCCCCGCATGGCGCCACCTCGTCAAGCCTTCAGTGCCTCATCGCCCCTCGGAAGCAACCAATGGCTGACTGTCAATTGTCATGGCAACCCCTCGTTCTTTCTATGATGGGTCTACAGGATCTCCTAAAGGAGCTGCGTCAGGCGAGGCCCTTGCGGTGTCTCCTTCACTCTCATCCGCGCAAACCGCTTGCACGTTAAAGGGGGGTGCCTGAGCATCACGACTCAGGGCTCCTACTGGCTCTCCAGCCCTCACCCTCTGGCCTTGTCCACGGCATCGCGACCTGGCATACCAGCGACGGCTGAGACTCGCTCCAGGGCCGGGACCCGAGGACGTAGAGCATAAAGGGGAGCAAAGGCGAGAGGGGAGGGACACGCGAGGACCTCGCCAAGCAACCTCACGCCTGCCGATGCACGGACACGGCGACACACCAGAGAGCGGCCCCCGATTCTCGAGATAAGTCACCACCCGGAAGCACCAGCAACCGTGGCACCATCCCCGCACCTAATGCAATCCCATGTTAGCGACGCCGCTCTCCTTTCTCACCGAACGACGGCTGCTTGAGCGCCAAACGGGACCTCCTGAGCATCGCGACTCAGGGGCTCTTACCGGACCCCGGGTCGCTCACCTCCTGGCCTTGACCACGGCATCGCGACCTGGCATACCAGCGACGGCTGAAGCCGCCTTGGGACTGGGACCTGTCGGCGCAGAGCACCAAGCCCTCGTGAGGTTCGAAAGGGAGAACTGAGCTAAGACGGAATGAGCAACTCGCACAGTTCTACGACAAGGGTTGTATTAACAAAACAGGATCACAGCCACCTTACAAGCCCCCACGGGACGCGTCTTTGATTCCTCGCAGGGAACAGATCCTAAAAGGACGCTAACTACGCGCGCCCCTGCAAAAGACGCCATCATCAACAGTGGGCCGTTAAGCACCGGCGACAACCCCATCCAGATCAGAGTCGGCGACCGCTTGACGAGCCCGCCCTGCTCTAGGAGCGGCGCCGGCTCGAGGGCTCGTAGTTGTCGTCGCTCGTCTCCGGAGTCGCGAAGAGCTCGCCGGAGTCGCTGGAACCTCCGACGCCTCCGCCGCCTGAGGAGCCGCCAAGGGAGCGGTCGGCGAGCCCAGTCCTCGCCGTAGCAGGATCCCGACCACCTCTCCCGGGGCAGCACTCTAGCCGGCGCCCGTTCGCATCGAAGACCTTGAAGAACATCACCGAAGCACCGTCGTACTCCAAGTGGATCGCGAGGGCGCCTCTTGTCCTGCAAACCCGGGCGATTTCGCTCCAGCCTCGAGTCATGAAGACCTCGCCCGGGGCGACGACCGTGACCTCTGCCTCGGTCGCGAGGGTGCTGCAGCCGGCGTGCTGCAGCCAAAGCTCTAGGAGTTCTCCCTGCGGAATGATGGAGGCGAAGAAGGGAGGAAGGCGAATCCAAGACTGAGGAGGCATGGCGGCATGGAGCACGAACTCTCGGGAGGAGCCCTCGGTGTGAACCCCAGGGGGGACGACCCACACCTTCGTGACCCGTCGGCGCCGACGGCGGCGCCGCCTGTGGCTGTCAGCAATCGACTCCTTCAAGCCCTCGATGTGGGCGTACAAGGGAAGCGGGAACCCCGGCTGGCCGCTCGCACCAGGGCCTCGACACCACCTGATGGGCCTCGTCCCGGCGGAGGGCGAGCCGTTTCTTCGGCGGGAGGGGTCTGGTTCCTCCCGGGGAGCCTTTCCCTTCTCTGCCAACCGAGCTCGGCGGATCGGAGCCATCGCAAGCAAGACGGAGCAAGGACCGGGAAAGAAGGAGAAGCAAGAAGAGATGGACTAGAAGGGTGCACCGTTCCGTACTTATGGCCGGCGAAGGCCAACCCGGCCGACCTCCACGATCGCAGGTAATCATGACCGCTTTGCATGCAGGGACTTGTCCAATCCGTGCAGTTGCCGAGGCGCCATGGGGAAAGTGGAGACGCCCACGTCCAATCCAACCCCACGCGGTGCCAAGGCCCGCAGGCTGTTAGGGCCCGCGGCGCTTTGCTCTTGCCCTTTCGCCTCCCTGCATGGCCAAGTCCGGGCGCGCCTTGGGCCCGGGGGCTACTGTCGGCATTCTGGGAACGGTCCCCAGACTTGCCTGCCTGCGGCCTGCGGCGTGGCTCAAAAGGGGCCCAGCACGGCCCATCTTCATCAACACAGACCCAGACCCTCGCGAGGGGCCAAGCCTCGCGGGGCGGACGACACGGAGCTTCCTCAGGCACGCCTCATCAGGCTGGCTCGCGAGGAGGCGGAGAGATCAAGGCGGGGTACCTCACGAGTGCCGTGACGCAAGCCATGACGACCAAAGGCGCCAGGCGGGCGCCAGCCGCGCAGTGTCCTCCTTTCCTCTTTGGTGCAAAGGGAGCAAGCGCAGGTGAGAGCATCAAGCAAAGGCACCCGTTTCGGTGCAACGAGACCAAGACCAGTCCAACGGCAGGGAGGAAGTCATTGTGGAGCCCAAGCCAGCGTCACCACCAGAGCCTTTGGCAGGCGAGGACCAACTTTAGTCAGGATAAGTGTACCGGATGTTCCCCTTCAAAATGGCCAATTGTTGGCGCCCTTCCCGCTCAATATTTGGGAAGAGGCCTAGGGCCTTTGCCTATAAATAGGACTAGCCACCCCCAGGGTAGGGAGGCAATCAAGAAGGGAGAATCGGAGAGAACTAGATCGGATCGATTAGCATCACACACAGAGAGAGAGAGAGAGAGAAGGGTGACTGAACTCCTCCAGCAGTTCATCCCCTCAGCCAAGAACAGACCCTCGCGAGGCCGTTCTTCCTTGTATTGCCCATCATCATCAGCCCGAGAGGCAATCCACCACACCACACACTGGAGTAGGGTATTACACCACAACGGTGGCCCGAACCAGTATAAACCCTGTGTCTCTTGTGCTGTTCTTTCCATAGCTTAGATCTTAGCGAGGCGGAGGGGTGCAGGTAGGTAGAAGGCGAAATCTCCGCACGCACCCCAGTGTTCGAACCTCAAGGGTCTGCCGGAACGATCATATCCAGACTATTATGCATATTAATACCCCTCTGATTATGAACATGAATATGCTTTGTGAGTAGTTACGTTTGTTCCTGAGGACATGGGAGAAGTCTTGCTATTAGTAGTCATGTGAATTTGGTATTCGTTCGATATTTTGATGAGATGTATGTTGTCTCTCCTCTAGTGGTGTTATGTGAACGTCGACTACATGACACTTCACCATTATTTGGGCCTAGAGGAAGGCATTGGGAAGTAATAAGTAGATGATGGGTTGCTAGAGTGACAGAAGCTTAAACCCTAGTTTATGCGTTGCTTCGTAAGGGGCTGATTTGGATCCATATGTTTCATGCTATGGTTAGGTTTACCTTAATACTTTTGTTGTAGTTGCGGATGCTTGCAATAGAGGTTAATCATAAGTGGGATGCTTGTCCAAGTAAGGATAGTACCCAAGCACTGGTCCACCCACATACCAAATTATCAAAGTACCGAACGCGAATCATATGAACGTGATGAAAACTAGCTTGACGATATTCCCATGTGTCCTCAGGAGCGCTTTTCTCTATATAAGAGTTTGTCCAGGCTTGTCCTTTGCTACAAAAAGGATTGGGCCACCTTGCTGCACTTTATTTACTTTTGTTACTTGTTGCTCGTTAAATTATCTTATCACAAAACTATCTGTTACCACTTATTTCAGTACTTGCAGAGAATACCTTGCTGGAAACCGCTTATCATTTCCTTCTGCTCCTCGTTGGGTTCGACACTCTTACTTATCGAAAGGACTACGATAGATCCCCTATACTTGTGGGTCATCAAGACTCTTTTCTGGCGCCATTGCCGGGGAGTGAAGCGCCTTTGGTAGGTGGAATTTGGTAAGGAAAAATTTATATAGTGTGCTGAAATTTACTGTCACTTGTTACTATGGAAAGTAATCCTCTGAGGGGCTTGTTCGGGGTATCTTCACCCTGACCAGTAGAGCAAAGAGTTGCTCCTCAACCTACTGAACCTACTGAAAAAAAATGAAAATGTCTGCTTTGAAATTCCTTCGGGTATGATAGAAAAACTGCTAGCTAATCCTTTTGCAGGAGACGGAACAACTCATCCTGATGAGCACCTAATATATGTGTTGATGAAGTTTGTGGATTATTTAAGCTTGCAGGTGTACCCGGAGATGTTGTTAAGAAGAAGGTCTTCCCTTTATCTTTGAAGGAAGATGCATTGACATGGTATAGGCTATGTGATGATACGGGGTCATGGAACTACAAACGATTGAAATTGGAATTTCATCAGAAGTTTTATCCTATGCATCTTGTTCATCGTGATCGCAATTATATATATAATTTTTGGCCTCGCGAAGGAGAAAGCATCGCTCAAGCTTGGGGGAGGCTTAAATCAATGTTATATTCATGCCCCAATCATGAGCTCTCAAGAGAAATGATTATTCAAAATTTATATGCTCGGCTTTCTGATAACAATCGCACCATGCTCGATACTTCTTGTGCTGGCTCTTTTATGACGAAGACTATTGAATTCAAATGGGATTTATTGGAAAGAATTAAACGCAAACTCTGAAGATTGGGACCTCGACAAAGGTAAGGAGTCAGGTATGACACCTAAGTTTGATTGTGTTAAATCTTTTATGGATACCGATGTTTTCGTAAATTTAGCACTAAATATGGACTTGACTCTGAGATAGTAGCTTCTTTCTGTGAATCTTTTGCTACTTATGTTGATCTCCCCAAGGAGAAGTGGTTTAAATATCATCCTCCCATAGAAGTAAAAGTAGCTGCACCTATTAAAGTTGAAGAAAAGACTATCACTTATAATGATCCTATTGTTCCTACTTCTTATGTTGAGAAACCACCTTTCCCTGTTAGGATAAAGGATCATGCTAAAGCTTCAACTGTGGTTCGTAAAAGCAATATTAGAACATATACACCTCCTGAGCAAGTTAAAGTTGAACCTAATATTGCTATTGTTAAAGATCTTTTGGCTGATAATATTGATGGGCATGTTATTTATTTCTGTGATGAAACTGCTAGAATTGCTAAACCTTGTGCTAAAGATAAACCTAGACCTGTGGTAGGCATGCCTGTTATTTCTGTTAAAATAGGAGATCATTGTTATCATGGCTTATGTGATATGGGTGCCAGTGCTAGTGCAATACCTATTGACCTATATAGAGAAATTATGCATGATATTGCACCTGTTGAGTTAGAAGATATTGATGTCACAATTAAACTTGCCAATAGAGATACTATTTCACCAATGGGAATTGTTAGAGATGTTGAAGTCTTGTGTGGGAAAACTAAATATCCTACTGATTTTCTTGTTCTTGGTTCCCCACAAGATATCTTTTGTCCCATTATATTTGGTAGACCCTTCTTGAACACTGTTAATGCTAAGATAGATTGCAAAAAGGATGTTGTTACGATCGGTTTAGATGATATGACTCATGAATTTAATTTCTCTAAATTTAGTAGACAACACCGTGAAGAAGAATTACCTAGTAAGGATGAAATTATTGGTCTTGCTTCTATTGCCGTACCTCCTAGTGATCCTTTAGAACAATATTTGCTAGACCATGAAAATGATATGTTTATGAATGAAAGAAGGGAAATAGATGAAGTATTCTTTAAACAGGAACCTATTCTGAAACACAATTTGCCTATTGAAATCCTAGGGGATCCCCCTCCACCCAAGGGTGATCCCGTGTTTGAGCTTAAACCGTTGCCCGATACTCTTAAATATGCTTATCTTGATGAGAAAAAGATATATCATGTTATTATTAGTGCTAACCTTTAAGAGCATGAGGAATAGAGATTATTGAAAACTCTAAAGAAGCATCGTGCTGCTATTGGGTATACTCTTGATGATCTTAAGGGCATTAGTCCCACTCTATGTCAACATAAAATAAATTTGGAAGAAGATGTTAAACCAGTTCGTGATCATCAACGACGGCGGAATCCTAAAATGAAAGAAGTGGTAAGAAAGGAAATACTAAAGTTCCTTGAGGCAGGTATAATCTATCCCGTTGCTGATAGTCAGTGGGTAAGTCATGTCCATTGTGTCCCTAAGAAGGGAGGTATTACTGTCGTTCCTAATGATAAAGATGAATTGATTCCTCAAAGAATTATTATAGGTTATAGGATGGTAATTGATTTCCACAAATTAAATAAGGCCACTAAAAAGGATCATTACCCCTTACCTTTTATCGATCAAATGCTAGAAAGATTATCCAAACATACACATTTTTGATTTCTAGATGGTTATTCTGGTTTCTCTCAAATACCTGTGTCAGCCAAGGATCAATCAAAGACTACTTTTACTTGCCCTTTTGGTACTTTTGCTTATAGACGTATGCCTTTTGGTTTATGTAATGCACCTGCTACCTTTAAAAGATGCATGATGGCTATATTCTCTGACTTTTGTGAAAATATTTGTGAGGTTTTCATGGACGATTTTTCCGTCTATGGATCTTCTTTTGATGATTGCTTAAGCAACCTTGATCGAGTTTTGCAGAGATGTGAAGAAACTACTCTTGCCTTGAATTGGGAAAAGTGCCACTTTATGGTCAATGAAGGTATTGTCTTGGGGCATAAAGTTTATGAAAGAGGTATTGAAGTTGATAAAGCCAAGGTTGATGCTATTGAAAAGATGCCATGCCCCAAGGACATCAAAGGTACAAGAAGTTTCCTTGGTCATGCCGGATTTTATAGGAGGTTCATTAAGGACTTCTCAAAAATCTCTCGGCCTCTGACTAATTTATTACAAAAAGATATACCATTTGTTTTTTATGATGATTGTGTAGAAGCATTTGAAATACTTAAGAAAGCATTGATCTCTGCACCTATTGTTCAGCCACCTGATTGGAATTTACCTTTTGAAACTATGTGTGATGCTAGTGAATATGCTGTAGGAGATGTTCTAGGGCAAAGAGTTGATAAGAAATTAAACGTTATTCAATATGCTAGCAAAACCCTAGACAATGCTCAAAGAAATTATGCTACTACTGAAAAAGAATTATTAGCAGTTGTATTTGCTTGTGATAAGTTCAGACCTTATATTGTTGATTCTAAAGTAACTATTCACACTGGTCATGCTACTATTAAATATCTTATGGAAAAGAAAGATGCTAAACCTAGACTTATTAGATGGGTTCTCTTGCTACAAGAATTTGACTTACATATTGTTGATAGAAAGGGAGCTGAGAACCCCATTGCAGACAACTTGTCTAGGTTAGAAAATGTGCTTGATGACCCACTACCTATTGATGATAGCTTTCCTGATGAGCAATTAAATGTCATAAATGCTTCTCATACTGCTCCATGGTATGCTGATTATGCTAATTACATTGTTGCCAAATTCATACCACCTAGTTTCACATACCAGCAAAAGAAAAAGTTCTTCTATGATTTGAGGCATTACTTTTGGGATGACCCACATCTTTATAAAGAAGGAGTAGATGGTGTTATTAGACATTGTGTACCTGAGCATGAACAGGAACAGATCCTACGCAAGTGTCACTCCGAAGCTTATGGAGGACACCATGCTGGAGATAGAACTCTACATAAGGTATTGCAATCTGGTTTTTATTGGCCTACTCTCTTCAAAGATGCCCGTAAGTTTGTCTTATTTTGTGATGAATGTCAAAGAATTGGTAATATTAGTAGATGTCAAGAAATGCCTATGAACTATTCACTCGTTATTGAACCATTTAATGTTTGGGGCTTTGACTATATGGGACCTTTTTGTAACATCCCAAATTTTCAATTTGGAATGTTATACATTAGGTCATCATGCATATCATGTTTTATTTGTGCTTTTGGTTTTGATCCTAGAAAATCCTAAGCAACTCAAGGACCCACGGAGAGAGTTGGGGATTTCGTTATTTACATATTTGAGTTTTCTCAAATTATGTAAACAGGATCATTTGATTTTATTTATTTTATCATCAATTATTTCTATTGCAAAAATATGAGAGAGGGAATAAAATGACTTTCCCAAAATATAGAAATATTGAGGATTTAATAAAAAAATCAAATAAGTTTTATTTCGGAGTTTTTCGGTATTTTATTTGATTTCAGGAAAAATGCGCATTTTTCAAAGTTGTAGTTTGGGCCCAGATAAATGTTCACTTTATCGGGCTTGATTTTAGAAACCCGGGAAAATTTATTTCGTGATTTTTGGAGTCCGTTTAGTATTTCTTTTTATTTTTCTTCCGAGCGGAAATATTTAGAAAAACGCAGAACCGACTTTCGGCCGTACTCGGCCAGGACACCGCTGGCCGGGGGCTTTATAAGCCGCCGCCCGAGGCCCGAGAGAGAGAGCCCAGCCGCCGCCGCCTAACCCTAGCCGCCGCCCTAACCCTAGCCGCCGCCCTAACCCTAGCCGCCGCCGCCGCCCGCCGCCGCCGACTCGCCGGAGCAGCGCGTCGCCCGAGGTTCGCCGCCGCCTCGTCTTCCGTGCCGTTTAAAAAAAAATCTGTTCGTCGTTTTTCTTTTTCGTCGGATTTTACGCGGTTATTTTCTAATCGCGATTTCTGATCCGATTTTCGTTTTAGTATAACTTTTCGCTCGTTTATCGGAATCAGGCGATTCAAGCGCCTGGAGTTTCGTCTCGAAACCCTCTTTCCGAATAACCAACTTAAACAAGTTTTTGCTACTGTAAAATTTGCCTTAGATCCAGATTACTAGAACAAAGTTGTTTTCTTTCGCTGTTTGATTTCTTTTGCTTCGTTCGATTTGATTCTTTTTGCAAAACCAGGGTTCTTAAGTTGAACTTTCTGGTTAGATCTTCTATTTGAGTTTTACCTGTGCATTAGATGAGTACTTATTGTATGCTTGTTGTTTGTCTGCGATAGAATACCCGGAGTGCGCCGCCTGTTACTTCGAATCTCTAGGTTTCGCGGATCATCAGCAAGGCAAGTAACACTTTGATCATACCTTTTCTACAACCCAGTTTTATTGCATTAGATCAATCCTCACACATTGCATGATTAGCATCTAATTAAATTGTGGGATGGGAAGTAGATGAGGTAGTACCTATTACCTGTTTATTATCAAACCTTTGGGAGTTACTTCTACATTTGCTTATTATGCCATGCTATGCTAGTAGACGTGGATTGGGTGAGTGATATCCATGACAGATGTGAGTTGGTTGATTAATGGTCTATCTAAGGTGGCAACCTAAACACACATCTGGGTGGATTGAGGTACCTGGTTTCCAGGACTTGCCTACTTTTCTTTTGGACCGCCACCCAGGCTCAAAGGGATCATGAGATTATTCAAACTAGAAACTTCCATGTGCAGCCACAAGCCATTATGGGCTCTGGCATAGTTGACTAAGTTGTGCGAACTCTTACAGTGGTAGACTAGCAGATGTAGGGGATGTAGGTGGTACGGTCTACCCGATCGTAAGGTGCTAGAGCTTCTGAAAGACTATGTCTCGGTCATCCGTTTCTCAAACACCATGTAGTGCGAGAAATCCAACGGAGGCGATCGAGTCTTGTGGGGAAAAGTGCGCAAACCTCTGCAGAGTGTAATAAACTAATCATGGTTAGCCGTGTCCCCGGTTATGGACATCTTGAGTATCTAGTACCTGGATTATCATGTGAATCTCAACATGTTACTCTAAATTTAATTTTGTTGGGTTTTAAAGATGTTATTTAATTGGGATTGAGAATGCTGTCAACCATTCTCAAAGTTTAACAACCACCATGATAGTAATTAAATTTATTCCTTTGAAGTAGGGAAAAATTGGCTTTACGCAAAAACTGTAACCATAGAGCTTTTCACCAGCCAAATATGCATATAGTATAGTTGTTGCATTCCATTACTCTCTATGTGTTACCTTGCCAGCATATTCCATGTGCTGACCCGTTTTCGGGCTGCAACGTTAATGTTGCAGACTTTTCAGACGACGATTGAGGAGTTTTAGGTCGTGGTTCTATACTCAGTGATGTCGTTGGAGTTGATGGACTCACTTATCTTCCAAGCCTTCCGCTGTTATCATTATTAGATGGCCTTAAGCCATATTTATTGTAATAAGTTCTCTTTTGAGACACTCGATGTAATAAGTGTGTGATTGCTACTCTGCTATAAATCCTCCGAGTACTGTGTGGTGTCAGCATTACTGATCCAGGGATGACACCGGAGCACAAAGATCAGACTGTTTGAGGTCTGGTCGCTACACTTTTCCTGCCTCTAACGGTTATACACATATTTTAGTTGCTGTAGATTATGTTACTAAGTGGGTAGAAGCTGTTCCAACTAGTAGTGTTGATCATAACACTTCTATTAAAATGCTTAAAGAAGTTATTTTTCCAAGATTTGGAGTCCCTAGATATTTAATGACCGATGGTGGTTCACATTTTATTCATGGTGCTTTCCGTAAAATGCTTGCTAAATATGATGTTAATCATAGAATTGCATCTCCTTATCACCCACGGTCTAGCGGTCAAGTAGAATTGAGCAATAGAGAGCTCAAATTAATTTTGCAGAAGACTGTTAATAGATCTAGAAAGAATTGGTCCAAGAAACTTGATGATGCATTATGGGCCTATAGAACTGCATATAAAAATCCTATGGGTATGTCTCCGTATAAAATGGTTTATGGAAAAGCATGTCACTTACCTCTCGAACTAGAACACAAGGCATATTGGGCTATTAAAGAGCTCAATTATGATTTTAAACTTGCTGGTGAGAAGAGGTTATTTGATATTAGCTCACTTGATGAATGGAGAACCCAAGCCTACGAAAATGCCAAGTTGTTTAAAGAAAAATTTAAAAGATGGCATGATAAAAGGATAAAAAAGCGTGAGTTTAATGTAGGTGATTATGTATTGCTATACAACTCTCGTTAAGATTTTTTTGCAGGAAAACTTCTCTCTAAATGGGAAGGACCTTACATTATCGAGGAGGTCTATCGTTCCGGTGCCATAAAAATCAACAACTTCGAAGGCACAAATCTGAAGGTGGTGAACGGTCAAAGAATTAAACATTATATCTCAGGTAATCCTATAAATGTTGAAACCAATGTTATTGAAACCGTAACCCTGGAGGAATACATAAGGGACACTTTCCGGAACGTTTCAGACTCCGAAAAGGAATAGGTATGTGGTACGGTAAGTAAACCGACTCCAAAACAGTTTTTAAGGCAATATTTCTCCGTTTTGGATTATTTAGAAAAATAGAAAAATAAGAAGCAGTCTGGGAAGGACACGAGGGCTCCACAAGGGTGGAGGGTGCGCCCCCCTACCTCGTGGGCATCTCATGTGCTCTCCGGACTCCGTTTTCTAACACAACACGTATTTTGGTCGGTAAATATTCATTATATAACCTCCCGAAGGTTTTGACCTCCGTATCATGCAAATATCTCTTGTCTTTGTTTCGAGCTGTTTTCTATCAGGGTTGTCAAGGCCAGGCACTATGTCGTCTCCCTCCTCCCCCAACCATGAGGGCAACGATGCTTGGCTAATGAAGATAGAGCTGAAGAGAGAAGAACCCATGGAGATCAACAAGGAGGAAGGGATCAAGAAGGCCATGGAGGACCAAGTTCCGCCAACAGAAGACATCCTTCAACTTGATCACAATCTTCTTACCCCAACTGAGATCGAAGCTTTCAAGATGATTGAGTTAGCTCGTATAAAAAATAAGTATCTCACACGTGAAAATATTTTGTTGAAGGAGCATATCATCGCACTCAAAGGCATTATCCGCAAGTTAGAAGACCTCCTACGCTCAATGTGTGACTATCCATCATCAACAACTCCACCTTCTTCACCAACAAAGAAGAATTGAGTATCTGGTATGGGCACTCCCCTTGGCAACTACCAAGCTTGGGGGAGTGCCCCGGTATCATATCACCATCACTCTTATCTTTACCATTTTTCTTAGTTCGATCCTTTTGATAATATCTTGATCTAGTAGCATAAAGTTTTTAGTATGATCTAGTTGTGAGTTTTGCTTTATGATCCTTCTATGTAATCGAGTCCGTGAGCTATATAATAAAGATTAGTGTTGAGTCAAGGGCTTGATTATTTTGCCATGATCCTAAGTGAATAAAAGAAAAGAGAAATAAATAAAAAAGGAAACAAAGAGATCATATGGATTTTATGGAGAGTAATGAGCTCACATAGAAAAAGTATGATGAATAAAAGTTGTTGAGAGTTGACAAACATAGTTTTGGTCATCGTTGCAATTAATAGGAAGTAATAAAGAAAGAGAGGTCTTCACATATAAATATACTATATTGGACATCTTTTATGATTGTGAGCACTCATTAAAATATGACATGCTAAAGGGTTGACGTTGGACAAGGAAGACAACGTAATGGGTTATGTTTTCTTACATCTGAGATAAATTGTATTGTCTTGGATCATCCAACATGATTGAGCTTACCTTTCCCCCTCATGCTAGCCAAATTCATCGCACCAAGTAGGGATACTACTTGTGCTTCAAAATGCCCTTAAACCAGTTTTGCCATGAGAGTCCACCATACCTACCTATGGATTGAGTAAGATCCTCCAAGTAAGTTGTCATCGGTGCAAGCAATAAAAATTGCTCTCTAAATATGTATGACTTATTAGTGTGGGAGAAAATAAGCTTTATACGATCGTGTGATATGGAAGAAATAAAAGCGACAGACTGCATAATAAAGGTCCGTATCACAAGTGGCAATATAAAGTGACGTTCTTTCACATTCAGATTTTGTGCATCCAACCATAAAAGTGCATGACAACCTCTGCTTCCCTCTGCGAAGGGCCTATCTTTTACTTTTATCTCCTGCCTTGCATAAGAGTCATGGTGATCTTCACCCTTCCATTTTACAATTTATCCTTTGGCAAGCACAGTATGTTGGAAAGATCCTGGTATATATGGCTAATTGGATGTGAGTTTTCATGAACTATTATTGTTGACATTACCCTTGAGGTAAAACGTTGGGAGGCAAAACTATAAGCCCCTGTCTTTCTCTGTGTCCGATTAAAACTCCATACCCATAAGTATTGCGTGAGTGTCAGCAATTGTGAAAGACTATATGATAGTTGAGTATGTGGACTTGCTGAAAAGCTCTTATATATTGACTCTTTCCTATGTTATGATAAATTACAATTGCTCCAATGACTGAGATTATAGTTTTTTAGTTTTCAAGGAAGTTTATGATTCATACTTGAAATTTGTTCTGGATCGTAGCAGAAATTTAAAATTTTCTACGCATCACCAAGATCAATCTATGGAGTAATCTAGAAACGAGGGGAAGGAGAGTGCATCTACATACCCTTGTAGATCGCTAAGTGGAAGCGTTCAAGTGAACGGGGTTGATGGAGTCGTACTCGTCGTGATCCAAATCAGCGATGATCCTAGCGCCGAACGGACGGCACCACCGCGTTCAACACACGTACGGACCGGAGACGTCTCCCACGCCTTGATCCAGCAAGGAGGAGGGAGAGGTTGAGGAAGAGAGTCCAACAGCAGCACGACGGCATGGTGGTGATGGAGTGGCAGTTCTCTGGCAGGGCTTCACCAAGCTCACGCAGAGGAGGGGAGGTATTGGAGGGGAGGGGCTGTGCCAGGTTCAAGGGTGTGGCCGCCCTCCCACCCCTCCACTATTTATAGGTGGGGAGAGAGGGGGGCGGCCCCCCTAGATCCCATCTAGGGTTGGGGCGGCGGCCAAGGGGGGGAGGAGTGCCTCCCAAGTCAAGTGGAGGCCCTCCCCCTAAGGGTTTCCCCTCTCCCATGCGCATGGGCCTTGGGGGGGCTGGTGCCCTTGGCCCATTAAGGTTAGGGAGCCCCCTTACAGCCCATGCTGCTATATTGGACGTGGTGGAACATTTTCCGGACCTCCGGAAGCTTCCCGGTACAATACCGGAAAAAACCGAACTTTTCCCAGAACCCAAACAACAACTTTCCATATATAAATCTTTACCTCCGGACCATTCTGGAACTCCTCGTGACGTTCGGGATCTCATCCGGGACTCCGAACAACATTCGGTAATCACATACAAGTCTTCCTAATAACCCTAGCGTCATCGAACCTTAAGTGTGTAGACCCTACGGGTTCGGGAACCATGCAGACATGACCGAGACAACTCTCCGGCCAATAACCAACAGCAGGATCTGGATACCCATGTTGGCTCCCACGTGTTCCACGATGATCTCATCGGATGAACCACGATGTCGAGGATTCAATCAATCCCGTATTCAATTCCCTTTGTCCAACGGTATTGTACTTGCCCGAGATTCGATCATCAGTATCCCGATACCTTGTTCAATCTCGTTACCGGCAAGTCTCTTTACTCGTTCCGTAACACATCATCCCGTGATCAACTCCTTGGTCACATTGTGCACATTATGATGATGTCCTACTGAGTGGGCCCAGAGATACCTCTCCGTTTACATGGAGTGACAAATCCCAGTCTCGATTCGTGCCAACCCAACAGACACTTTCGGAGATACCTGTAGTGTACCTTTATAGCCACCCAGTTACGTTGTGACGTTTGGCACACCCAAAGCACTCCTACGGTATCCGGGAGTTGCACAATCTCATGGTCTAAGGAAATGATACTTGACATTAGAAAAGCTTTAGCAAACGAACTACAGGATCTTTGTGCTAGGCTTAGGATTGGGTCTTGTCCATCACATCATTCTCCTAATGATGTGATCCCATTATCAATGACATCCAATGTCCATGGTCAGGAAACTGTAACCATCTATTGATCAACGAGCTAGTCAACTAGAGGCTTACTAGGGACATGGTGTTGTCTATGTATTCCACACATGTATCTGAGTTTCCTATCAATACAATTCTAGCATGGATAATAAACGATTATCATGAACAATGAAATATGATATAATAATAACTAATTTATTATTGCCTCTAGGGCATATTTCCAACAGTCTCCCACTTGCACTAGAGTCAATAATCTAGTTCACATCGCCATGTGATTAACACTCACTGGTCACATCGCCATGTGACCAACATCCAAAGAGTTTACTAGACTCAATAATCTAGTTCACATCACTATGTGATTAACACTCAATGAGTTCTGGGTTTGATCATGTTATGCTTGTGAGAGAGGTTGTAGTCAACGGGTCTTGCCATATTCAGATCCCTATGTATTTCGCAAAACTTTATGTCATATCGTAGATGCTGCTACCACGTTCCACTTGGAGCTATTCCAAATTGTTGCTCCATTATACGTATCCGGTATCTCTACTCAGAGCTATCCGGATAGGTGTTAAGCTTGCATCGACGTAACTCTTTACGTCGAACTCTTTATCATCTCCATAACCGAGAAACATTTCCTTATTCCTCTAAGGATAATTTTGACCGCTATCTGGTGATCCAGTCCTAGATCACCTTTGTACCCTCTTGCCAGACATGTGGCAAGGCACACATCAGGTGCGGTACTCAGCATGGCATACCGTATAGAGCCTATGACAAGAGCATAGGGGACGACCTTCGTCCTTCCTCTTTCTTCTGCTGTGGTCAATCTTCGAGTCTTACTCAACTTCACACCTTACAACTCAGGTAAGAACCCCTTCTTTGACTGATCTATTTTGAACTCCTTCAAAAACATGTCAAGGTGTGCGTTCTTTGAAAGTATCATCAGGCGTTTTGATCTATCTCTATAGATCTTGATGCCCAATATGTAAGCAGCTTTATCCAGGTCTTCCTTTGAAAATCACTCTTCAAACAACTGTTCATGCTTTCCAGAAATTCTACATTATTTCGGATCTACAATATGTCATCCACATATACTTATCAGAAATGTTGTAGTGCTCCCACTCACTTTCTTGTAAATACAAGTTTCTAGCAAACATTGTATAAACCTAAAAGCTTTGATCACTCCATCAAAACATATATTCCGATTCCGAGATGCTTGCTCTAGTCCATAGAAGGATTGCTGGAGCCAGCATACCTTTTAGCATCCTTAGGATCGACAAAACCTTTTAGTGTATCACATACAACTTTTCTTACGAAAACTGGTAAGAAAACTTGTTTTGACATCCATCTCTAAGATTTCATAATCGAAAAATATAGCTAATGCTAACATGATTCCGACGGACTTAAGCACCACTACGGGTGAGAAATTCTCATCGTAGTCAACTCCTTGAACTTGTGAAAAGACTCTTTCCCACAAGTCGAGCTTCATAGACGGTAACATTACCGCCCACGTCCGTCTTCTTCTTAAAGATCCATTTATCTCAATGGCTTGCCGATTGTCACACCCTCGATGCGACTATAGCTCCCACGTGTCGAGGCACGACTTAGAGACATAATCGCATTGAAGGCATATGTCGCAAGTTAGGCAATCTTCACAACATCCCATGTAATATGAATAATAAAGGGGAGATAACATAGTTGGCTTACACTCGCCACGTCAATCAAGTACATAAATAACATTACATCATCCAAACACTCATGGCCCGACTACGGCGCCAAAATAAAAGATAACCCAACATGCGACACGGTCCCGATCACCCCCAACTGGGCACCACTACTGATCATTGGGAAAGGAAACATAGTATCGTTGAGAGTCCTCGTCGAACTCCCACTTGAGCTCAAGCGCGTCTCCTGGAGTGGAATCATCAGGCCCTGCATCTGGTGTAATAGTAATCTGTGAGCCACAGGGACTCAGCAATCTCGCACCCTCGCGATCAAGACTATTTAAGCTTATAGGTGAGGTAAGGTAAATATGTGGAGCTGCAGCAAGCGACTAGCAAATATGGTGGCTAACTTATTCGCAAAAGAGAGCGAGAAGAGGAGGCAAAGCACGAGCGAGAAACTAGAGAGCAACCTGCGCAAACATTACTCCAACACCGTGTCCACTTCCCGGACTCTGCCGAGAAGAGGCCATCACGGTAACACACTCAGTTGATTCATTTTAATTAAATTAAGGTTCAAGTTATCTACAACCGGACATTAACAAATTCCCATCTGCCCATAACCGCGGGCACGGCTTTCGAAAGTTCAAATCCCTGCAGGGGAGTCCCAGCTTAGCCCATGACAAGCTCTCGCGGTCAACGAAGGAATACACCTCCTCCCAAGACGTTCCGATCAGACTCGGTATCTCGGTTCTTCAAGACACTTCGACAGGTTAAAACAAGACCAGCAACACCGCCCGAATGTGCCGACAAATCCCGATAGGAGCTGCACATATCTCGCTCTCAGGGCACACTCAGATGAGACTAGCTACGAGTAAAACCAACCCTCAAGTTTCCCCGAGGTGGCCCCGCAGGCAGCTCAGTTCGGACCAACACTCAGAGGAGCACTGGCCCGGGGGGGTTTAAATAAGATGACCCTCGGGCTCCGGAAACCCAAGGGAAAAAGAGGCTAGGTGGCGAATGGTAAAACCAAGGTTGGGCATTGCTGGAAAAGCTTTAATCAAGGCGAACTATCAAGGGGTTCCCATTATAACCCAACCGCGTAAGGAACGCAAAATCCTGGAACATAACACCGATATGACGGAAACTAGGGCGGCAAGAGTGGAACAAAACACTAGGAGAGAGGCCGAGCCTTCCACCCTTTACCAAGTATATAGATGCATTAATATAACATGGCAATATAATGATAACCCAACAAGTAAATAAATGTTCCAACAAGGAACGGCCTCCAATCTTCACCTGCAACTAGCAACGCTATAAGAGGGGCTGAGCAAAGCGGTAACAAAGCCAATCAACGGTTTGCTAGGACATGTTGGGTTAGAGGTTTGACATGGCAATTTGAGAGGCTTGAAAGCAAGTGGTAGGCATCGTAGCATTGGCATAGCAAAAGAGCGAGCAAACTAGCATAGCAAAGATAGTAGTGATTTCGAGGGTATGATCATCTTGCCTGCACAGTTGTCAAAGTTGACTGGATCCTCGAAAGAAAACTCAACGGGCTCCTCGTTAGCGAACTCGTCTCCCGGCTCTACCCAAACAAGACAAACAAGCAACAAGGACACAATCAACCACGTGCAAGGAACAAACAATACGAAGCAATGATGATACGATATGCGGGATGCGATGCGGGATGCATATACAAGATATGACAGGAAATGCAAGAACCTGGCCTCAACTTGGAGATCCAAGTGTGTCACTGGAAAGATGAGATGAAATCGCTTGAAAACGATATAAAGAACGTCGGGATCGGAGTTATGGTTTGGAAATGGCAAGCGATTCAAAATATGGCCACGTTCTGCGATTTACAGCAAGTAGCCATCTAAATGCAATGAGATGAACATGCTACAGCACCCAAACATGGCAACAAAATACATGGCAGGGATGCACTCAAGATGCTTAACAAAAGTCTAGCACTGAGCTATGGCCAATTCATCCATTAACAGGTTCAAACAAGCATGGCAAAAATGCATATGGCAAACAGATCTCAGACTTAGTGAAATTAACACTTGTCTGGAATTTCAGATCAGGTAGCACTCTTCGGAGCATCAAAACTACATGTTACATGACCTGAACATGGCAAAGTAAAGCATGGAATGGAGATACTCAAAGAGCTTATCAAAAGTCCCTTAGTGACCTTGAGCCAAAAGGGATCAGAAAATATAATTGCAAGCATGTGAACATAGCAAAAACATAATCAGTTTTCAGACTTGGTAAAAACTGGCACATGCTGAAACATAACTCAAGTAGGCATGTTTACGAGCTCGATGCACTCACCACAGGGCAAGTCATGACAAACTAAGCATATACCCATCAAGAAGGCACAAAATGCAAGCTAGACATGGCAAGAACAATAGCATAGCATGCACGGATCAACTACAACAACATCGGCAAAATTGCAAACAAGTTGACAATTTGCCCAGATTCACAAAGTAGCAAAAGTAGAGCTCGATTGACTCAAGTTAGGGTGCTCCATAATTACAAACAAAGACATGGATGGATAGAACACTACAATATTAACAAAACATCCTTACTGATCATCCTCAAAAGAGGCACGGATCACTAGGAAACAACATGAACATATGAGCATATGAGATAAACAGATCAAGGACTTAGTGGAAATGCTAAGTCCCTGAAATCAGAATTATCAAGTGCACCACTTTGCAAGCTTGTGCTAGTCATCACACACATCACAAAAATACATGGGTTGCACCTCTGGAAATATGGCAAAACTCTTAACAAAACATATGTAGAGCATCAGGGCATAACATGCACACATTAAACATGGCAAAAATGACAAAAACCTAAATGGAGCAGCAGATCTGACAATTATCTCAAGTAGCCTCCTTCTAACAGCATTTCGTGCATCAAGATGAACTCAAATGAAAATGATTCAATGGAATGAAATGATTTACTCTCTGAGATGAACATTTTGATATGCTATATGCATGAATCGGAGCTACGGATGCAAAGTTGCGGGGCTATGAACAGGAGCACTTGGATCTGGAATTTCGGGACTTAGAAGAAAATCACCTAGGGTTTACTGTTCACCCGGATCTAGATCGGGCACGCACTCCGAGGTTGACCGGATCCCTCGCCGGAGTTGCGGTTTGCGGTCGCCGGAGGAAGGAGGAGGCCGGCCGGAGCTCGTGGCGGCGAGGGAAAGGCGGCGGCGGCGGCACGGACGCCGAGGAGACGGCAGCCGCGGCGCGGGGCGGCGCCCGCGGGCTGGCGGCGCGCAGGGCGCCGGCGACGAGGTCCACTGGAGCTCGGGAGCTCCTCTCCCTGGAGCTTGGCACGGAGGGGCGGCGGGGTCAGGCTGGAGCGGCGGAGGGAACGGGCCCCGCGGGCCTGACGCGGGCCCCGCGGGCCGGCGGCGGCGGGAGGCGGTGAAGTGGGCACGGAGCCACTCGGCTTCGCGGGATTGGCCCGGGCGGATCGGGCGGACAATGTCCGGCCCGGCGGACTATGTCCGGCGCGGCGGAGATCCGAAAATTTAGGGTTAGGACGGGGGAGGATCCGGATTTCGGGGGGGTCTATTTATAGGCATAGAGGGAGCTAGGAGAGTCCAAATGAGGTGCGGTTTTCAGCCACGCGATCGTGATCGAACGCTCTAGATGTTGGAGAGGGTTTTGGTGGGTTTTGGGCCAAATTGGAGGGGTGTTGGGCTGCAACACATAAGAGGCCTTTTCGGTCCCTCGGTTAACCGTTGGAGTATCAAACGAAGTCCAAATGATACGAAACTTGACAGGCGGTCTACCGGTAGTAAACCAAGGCCGCTTGGCAAGTCTCGGTCCAATCCGGGAATGTTTAATCCCCACACACAAAAGAAAGGTAGAAATGACCACCGGAGGAGAACGAAGCGCCGGAATGCAAAACGGACAACGGGGAAAATGCTCGGATGCATGAGATGAACACGTATGCAAATGCAATGCACATGATGACATGATATGAGATGCATGACAACGATAACAATACACGGAGACAAAGACCCGAACCCGAGGAAATAAATTAACTTAACGTCGAAAACGGCTAGAGTTGGAGTACAAATTGGGAAAGTTACATCCGGGGTGTTACAACACTCCACCACTACGAAAGGATCTCGTCCCGAGATCTAGGACTGAAAGAACGTCGGGTACTCAGAACGGAGGTGATCCTCGCGTTCCCAGGTAGCTTCACGGTCGGAATGGTGTGACCACTTGACTTTGAGAAATTTGATTGACTTGTTGCGAGTCTTGCGTTCAGTCTCTTCGAGAATAGCAACTGGGTGCTCACGATAAGAGAGATCTTCTTGGAGCTCAATGTCCTCGAAGTTGACGGTCGGTCAGGAGTCTTGAAGCACTTTCGAAGCTGAGAGACATAGAACACGTCATGAACATTTGCAAAGTTTGAAGGAAGCTCAAGTTGATAGGCGAGGTCGCCTCTCTTGCTGACAATCTTGAAAGGTCCCACGTATCTAGGGGCAAGCTTCCCTTTGATACCGAAGCGACGAGTACCTTTCATAGGAGAGACGCGGAGGTAAACATGATCTCCGATCTCGAAAGCCAAATCACGGTGCTTACTATCATAGTATATCTTCTAGCGGGATTGGGCTGCTTTGAGGTTATCATGAATGACTTTGCACATTTCCTCTGCCTCTGTGATTAAGTCATTACCCAAAAGTTGACGTTCACCGGTTTCAGATCAGTTGAGAGGGATACGGCACTTCCTGCCATACAGAATTTCAAATGGTGCCTTGCCCGAACTTGCTTGAAAACTGTTGTTGTAGGAGAATTCAGCATAAGGAAGACAATCCTCCCACTTCATGCCGAAGGAGATCACACAAGCCCTGAGCATATCTTCAAGAATCTGGTTGACACGCTCGACTTGACCGCTAGTTTGAGGATGAAAAGCTGTGCTGAAGCGGATGTTGGTGCCCATGGCCTTCTGAAAAGAATCCCAAAACTTGGATGTAAAGATGCTGCCACGGTCTGAAGAGATCACTTGTGGAATACCGTGCAGAGAGACAATTCGAGAGGTATAGAGTTTCGCCAAATGAGCTACAGTGATCGACTCTTTGATAGGCAGAAAGTGAGCCACTTTGGTGAGTTTGTCGATGACAACGAATATAGCATCATTGCCACGTTTGGACTTTGGAAACCCAGTCACGAAGTCCATCTCAATGTGGTCAAACTTCCATTCTAGAATGGCAAGAGGTTGGAGGAGACCTGCTGGCCTTTGGTGTTTTGCCTTCACTCTTCTGCAGACATCACATTCATTCACGAACTGAGCAATCTCGCGCTTCATTCGAGTCCACCAATAAGCTTGCTTGAGGTCCTGATACATCTTCGTGCTCCCAGGGTGGATGGAGAGGAGAGAATTGTGAGCCTCGTTCATGATCACTTTACGAAGTTCACCTTTGGGTACAACAATACGATCCTCGAAGAATAGAGTATCCTTGTCATCAAGGCGGTAGCACTTGTACTTGGGTTGGCTCTTGGCAATCCCAATCTTCACCTTTTTCACCATAGCATCAAGAATCTGGGCTTGGCGAATCTGGTCTTCTAAAGTAGGAGACACGTCATCCCAATCTTCACCTTTTTCACCTTTTTCACAACTTACAGATTAAGTTTGCAGAAAACTTCACAAAGCTCGGGTTGATAAGGCTTAAAAATCAGACTATTGCAGTAAGCTTTCCTGCTCAAAGCGTCAGCAATCACATTGGCCTTTCCTGGAGTATACTCGATACTCGGATTATACTCTTGAATCATTTTGACCCATCGAGTTTGCCTAAGGTTGAGATTAGGCTGAGTGAAGATGTACTTGAGACTCTTGTGATCAGTGAAAATATCCACTTTTCTTCCCAATAGAAGATGTCTCCAAGTCAAAAGAGCATGCACAACTGCCGCCAACTTGAGATCATGAGTGGGGTAGTTCTTCTCATTAGGCTTCAACTGGCGAGAGGTATAAGCAACAACTTTCTTCTCTTGCATCAATACTGCGCCAAGACCTTGGAGAGAGGCATCACAAAAGACCTCGTACGGCTTGGATTCATCAGGCGGAGTCAGAACTGGAGCAGTGATCAATTTCTCTTTCAAAGTGTTGAAAGCAATGTCACACTCCGGAGACCAAACGTACTTGACGTGCTTCTAGAGAAGATTAGAGAGAGGCTTCGCGATCTTAGAAAAGTTTTCAACGAATCTTTGGCAATAGCTTGCTAGACCGAGGAAGCTACGGAGTTGCTTCACGTTCTAAGGAGGTTCCCAATTCACAATTGCAGACACCTTCTCAGGATTCACGGCAATGCCCTTGGCAGAGATAATATGACCAAGATAAAGAACCTCATCGAGCCAAAATTCACACTTGGAGAACTTGGCATAGAACTGATGTTCTCTGAGCTTATCGAGTACCAAACGCAAGTGCTTGGCATGATCTTCCTTGTTCTTCGAGAAAACCAGAATGTCGTCGAGATAGACCAAAACGAAGTCATTGGTGTAGGCATTGAAGATGAAGTTCATCATGCGAGAGAACGTCGGAGGAGCGTTGACGATACCAAAAGACATGACAGTGTATTCATATGAACCAAAGCTTGTCCTGAAGGCCGTCTTGGGAATATCTTGCTCACGGATTCGAATCTGATGATAACCCATACGGAGATCAAGCTTGGAGAATACTTGGGCACCTTTGAGTTGTTCGAACAGCTCATTGATGTTGGGAAGTGGGTATTTGTTCTTGATGGTCTTCTTGTTCACTGGACGGTAATCAACACAAAGTCGGTTCGTTCCATCCTTCTTCTTCACAAAAAGAACACCACAACCCCATGGAGAAGAACTAGGCCGGATGAGACCCATTTTCTCTTGAATATCGAGTTGCTTCTTCAGCTCCTTCAACTCTTTAGGTCCGAGCTTGTAAGGACGTTTGCACACAGGTTCCGTGCCAGGCTCAAGATCAATGACGAATTCAACTGGCCGGTGCGGAGGCATTCCTGGAAGCTCTTCTGGAAAGACGTCTTGATATTCGCAAACGACTGGAATTTGCGAGATAGCATCCAGTTCACCCTTCTCATTGAGAGAAAACAGACGGATGGTATTATCCCGAGCGGCGAAGACAATTACATCCTCAGACGAATGAGTCAATTTAATCTGCCTTGCTACACAATCAAGCTGAGCCTTGTGCTTAGAAAGCCAATCCATCCCGAGAATAAGATCAATATCCGAGTTACCAAGAACCATTGGAGAAGCCAGAAACTTGAAATCACCCATCATGATAGAAATATCCAGAACCATCATACTAGAACTCAGACGCTTAGCCGGAGAGACGACTTGCATAGCTCTAGGTAAAGCCTTAGTACTAAAATTGTTCTCCGATGCAAATGGGAATGACATGAAGGAATGCGATGCACCAGAGTCAAAAAGTACTTTTGTAGGAACATCGTTAACAGGAAGGTTACCCATGATCACATCTGACGAGTCCTCTGCCTGAGCTGCATTCATCAAGTTGACCTTGGCATGCTTGGGGTTATGCTTGACCACAGCTGTACTTGCCGATCTCACAGGAGGAGGAGGAGGAAGACGCCTCTGGTTGAAACACTTGTTGGCATAGTGACCCTTCACTGGAGCGGCAACTGGTTTGCCATCCATGAAGTTTCCCTTCTAGCCCTTGCCCTTCTTGAAACCAGTGGTCTTGTCAAACCATCAACACTTGATGCTCCTTCTTGATTTCTACCTTTTGCAGTCTTAAGCACCGCGAACAGCTCCGGGATCAACTCCATCCCTTGCATGTCATAGTTCATCACGAAGATCTAGTAGCTTAGTGATAGTGGCTAGAGAACTCTATCAATCACTATCTTATCTGGAAGTTTAACTCCCACTTGATTTAAGTGATTGTAGCACCCAGACATTCTGAGCACATGCTCACTAGTTGAGCTATTCTCCTCCATCTTGTTGGCAAAAGAACTTGTCAGAGGTCTCACACCTCTCAACAAGGGCATGAGCCTGAAGTCCCAATTTTAGCTCTTGGAACATCTCATATGTTCTATGGCGTTCAAAACGTCATTGGAATCCCGATTCTAAGCCGTAAAGTATGGTGCACTAAACTATCAAGTAGTCATCAGGATGTGTCTATCAGGTGTTCACAACATCCACAGACGACGTTGTAGGGGTTTGCACATCGAGCGGTGCATCAAAGACGTAAGCCTTCTGTGTAGCAGTGAGGACACTCCTCGGACTACGGACCCAGTCCGCATCATTGCTTACAATATCTTTCAACTTAATCTTTCTCTAGGAACGTATTGAAACAGGGAGCTACAACGTGAGCTATTTATCTACAACATATTTGCAAAGACAATTTAGACTATGTTCATGATAATTGAGTTCATCTAATCAAATTATTTAATGAACTCCCACTCAGATAGACATCCCTCTAGTCATCTAAGTGAAACATGATCCGAATCGACTAGGCCGTGTCCGATCATCACGTGAGACGGACTAGTCATCAACGGTGAACATCTCATGTTGATCGTATCTTCTATACGACTCATGTTCGACCTTTCGGTCTTCCGTGTTCCGAGGCCATGTCTGTACATGCTAGGCTCGTCAAGTCAACCTAAGTGTTTCGCATGTGTCCCGAGGCCATGTCTGTACATGCTAGGCTCGTCAACACCCGTTGTATTCGAACGTTAGAATCTATCACACCCGATCATCACGTGGTGCTTCAAAACAACGAACCTTCGCAACGGTGCACAGTTAGGGGGAACACTTTTCTTGAAATTTTAGTGAGGGATCATCTTATTTAGGCTACCGTCGTTCTAAGCAAATAAGATGTAAAACATGATAAACATCACATGCAATCAAATAGTGACATGATATGGCCAATATCATTTTGCTCCTTTTGATCTCCATCTTCGGGGCTCCATGATCATCGTTGTCACCGGCATGACACCATGATCTCCATCATCATGATCTCCATCATC
>NC_053023.1:438085338-438103627 GCF_003073215.2 Triticum urartu
AGTAGATGATTTCCAATAAGTTGGTTGCTCGCTCCATTGTTCCTGAGAACGGAGTCTTGGTCATTTTACCCATGGCATGGTTCGCACGTGTCAAATGATTCATAATCAAGAGACTCTAAAAGTCCATCAGCATGGAGCTTCTTCATGCGTTTGACACCTATGTGACCAAGGCGGCAGTGCCACAAGTATGTGGGACTATCATTATCAACCTTACTTCTTTTGGTACTCACATTATGAACATGTGTAGCATCACGTTCGAGATTCATAAAGAATAAACCATTCACCATAGGAGCATGACCATAAAACATATCTCTCATAAAAATGGAACAACCATTATTCTCAGATTTAAAAGAGTAGCCATCTCGAATTAAACGAGATCCCGATACAATGTTCATGCTCAAAGCTGGCACTAAATAACAATTATTAAGGTTTAAAACTAATCCCGAAGGGAGATGCAGAGGCAGCGTGCCGACGGCGATCACATTGACCTTGGAACCATTCCCGACGCGCATCGTCACCTCGTCCTTTGCCAGTCTCCGCTTATTCCGCAGCTCCTGCTTTGAGTTACAAATGTGAGCAACTGCACCGGTATCAAATACCCAGGAGCTACTGAGTACTGGTAAGGTACACATCAATTACATGTATATCACATATACCTGTTGCCGGCCTTCTTGTCCGCTAAGTATTTGGGGCAGTTCCGCTTCCAGTGACCACTTCCCTTGCAATAAAAACACTCAGTCTCGGGCTTGGGTCCATTCTTTGGCTTCTTCCCGGTAGCTTGCTTACCGGGCGCGGCAACTCCCTTGCCGTCCTTCTTGAAGTTCTTCTTACCCTTGCCTTTCTTGAACTTAGTGGTTTTATTCACCATCAACACTTGATTTTTTGACTTCTACCTCTGCTGATTTCAGCATTGCAAATACTCAGGAATGGTCTTTTCCATCCCCTGCATATTGAAGTTCATCACAAAGCTCTTGTAGCTTGGTGGAAGCGACTGGAGGATTCTGTCAATGACCGCATCATCCGGGAGATTAACTCCCAGCTGAGTCAAGCGGTTATGTAACCCAGACATAGTGAGTATGTGCTCACTGACAGAACTATTTTCCTCCATCTTACAGCTGAAGAACTTGTCGGAGACTTCATATCTCTCGACCCGGGCATGAGCTTGAAAACCATTTTCAGCTCTTCGAACATCTCATATGCTCCATGTCTCTCAAAACGCTTTTGGAGCCCCGGCTCTAAGCTGTAAAGCATGCCACACTGAACGAGGGAGTAGTCATCAGCACGTGTCTGCCAAGCGTTCATAACGTCTTGGTTCTGTGGGACGGGTGCGTCACCTAGCGGTGCTTGTAGGACAATCTTTCTTGGCAGCTATGAGGATGATCCTCAGGTTCCGGACCCAGTCCGTATAGTTGCTGCCATCGTCTTTCAGCTTGGTTTTCTCTAGGAACGCGTTGAAGTTGAGGACAACGTTGGCCATTTGATCTACAAGACATATTGTAAAGATTTTAGACTAAGTTCATGATAATTAAGTTCATCTAATCAAATTATTCAATGAACTCCCACTTAGATAGACATCCCTCCAGTCATCTAAGTATAACATGATCCGAGTTGACTAGGCCGTGTCCGATCATCACGTGAGACGGTCTAGTCAATCGTGTGAACATCTTCATGTTGATCGTATCTTCTATACGACTCATGCTCGACCTTTCGGTCTTCTGTGTTCCGAGGCCATGTCTGTACATGCTAGGCTCGTCAAGTCAACCTAAGTGTTTGCAGTGTAAATCTGTCTTACACCCGTTGTATGAACGTTGGAATATCACACCCTGATCATCACGTGGTGCTTCGAAACAACGACTGTCGAACGGTGCACAGTTAGGGGGAACACTCTTGAAATATTATGAGGGATCATCTTATTACTACCGTCGTTCTAAGCAAATAAGATGTAAAACATGATAAACATCACATGCAATCAAATAGTGACATGATATGGCCAATATCATAGTCTCTTGATCTCCATCTTGGGCTCCATGAATCTCAATTGTCGACACCATGACTCCACATCATGATCTCCATCATCGTGTCTCCATGAAGTTGCTCGCCAACTATTACTTCTACTACTATGGCTAACGACGTTTAGCAATAAAGTAAAGTAATTTACATGGCGTTTCTCAATGACACGCAGGTCATACAAAAAATAAAGACAACTCCTATGGCTCCTGCCGGTTGTCATACTCATCGACATGCAAGTCGTGATTCCTATTACAATAGCATGAACATCTCATACATCACATATATCATTCATCATTCATCACAACTTTGGCCATATCATATCACAAAGCACTTGCTGCAAAAACAAGTTAGACGTCCTCTAATTGTTGTTGCAAGTTTTACGTGGCTGAAAAGGGTTCTAGCAAGAACGTTTTCTTACCTACGTGAAAGCCACAACGTGATTTGTCAACTTCTATTTACCCTTCATAAGGACCCTTTTCATCGAATCCGCTCCAACTAAAGTGGAGAGACAGACACCCGCCAGCCACCTTATGCAACTAGTGCATGTCAGTCGTGGAACCAGTCTCACGTAAGCGTACGTGTAAGGTCGGTCCGGGCCGCTTCATCCCACAATACCGTTGAAGCAAGATAAGACTAGTAGCGGCAAGAAAGTTGACAACATCAACGCCCACAACAAATTGTGTTCTACTCGTGCAAGAAGAACTACGCATAGACCTAGCTCATGATGCCACTGTTGGGGAATGTTGCAGAAAACAAAAATTTTCCTACGGTTTCACCAAGATCCATCTATGAGTTCATCTAGCAACGAGTGATGGATTGCATCTACATACCTTTGTAGATCACGCGCGGAAGCGTTCAAAGAACGGGGATGAGGAAGTCGTACACGACGTGATCCAAATCACCGATAGCAAGCGAACGGACGACACCTCCGCGTTCAACACACGTACGGTCAGCGGAGACGTCTCCTTCTTCTTGATCCAGCAAGGGAAGGAGAGGTTGATATGAAGATCCAGCAAGCACGATCATACGGCGTGTGGTGGATTGCAGGCGGCATAGTTTGCAGCACGGGCTTCGCCTATACAACGGAGCAGATAGACGTAACAAGGGAGCAGAGAGGGGCGCCAAAGGCGAGGTTAGAAGTTATTCCCTCTCCCCGTCACTATATTATATGGTGTCCTAGCGTGTGGGTGTCTCTCCGCGATGGTAGATTTCCAATTCGCTGGGGCGGCGCCTCAGGGTGGGGGCTGGCCCCCAAGCAATGGGTCGCCTTCTCCTTGTATTGGTTTCCTTTCCTAAATCCTATGTCTCATGTCCCTAGTTGAGTAATTTTTCGCCCGCGCCCACTTTGGGCTGGGTCCCTTCCTACTTTAGCCCATGGCCCTCCGGGATAGTGGCCCCACCCGGTGGACCCCGGACCTTCGGATGGTCCCGGTACAATACCGTGACCCGAAACTGTCCCGATGGCCGAAACAGCATTCCTATATATATTTTTACCTCCAGACCATTCGGAACTTCCTCGTGACGTCCGGATCTCATTCCGGGACTCCGAACAACCATTCTGGTTTTGTACTTAGCATTTATACATATTACTAACTCCTAGCACTGAACTATTGTAGTACCTCAGCGTGTGTCGTGGTATTGACAAGGACTGACTGATACATCGCCAGTCATAATCATATTATGCTGGATCTGATACATTGTTCGCTCCCACAATGCTCTTTTTTTCACGAGATCTCACGGGATTAACCTACTTGATGTCATGGATAAAACATTCGCCATAATATCAATTTCCTTTGTCAATCGATTGTACTCGGCCCGAGAATTGCGATCGTCTCGTCTTTTCCAATGACTTTCTTTCATCTCGTTACCTTTTTTGCTAAGTCACTACTCGTGAGTACCTGAATGCATGATCCGTTTGACAGTACAGCTTTGGTCTCTCTTGAAGTGTCATTATGATGATGCATTTTACCTTTGAGTAGGGGGGTGCTCAGTGATACCGTTCTGTTCATATCGGATTGAACAATTCGCAGTTTGTTGATCCTGTCCAACCCAACATATCACTTTTGGCGATCCTCGTTAGTCTACCTTATTAGTCGGCACTTTTTCAGTACGTTATGGTACGTTTGGTATAGCCCATATTATGAGACCCTTACGGTTAATCTCGTTGAGTTACACATCTCATATTGTCTATTAGTGAAAAGGATAGCTGTGAACATTGGAAAACGCAGCCAACAACTATAGAGTCTAATGGCTATGTTTATGGATGGTTCTTTCCTATCACATTCTATCTCTCTAATTGATGTTGAATTCTTCTTTATTCCCAGTGACTATTCCAATGTCCATTATCAGTGGAAGACCATGAGCTTATCTTAGGTTCAATGGTGTCATGCTCAACTAGATGGCTTTCATATGGTACTATTGTGGTGTTTGTGTATTCTCAGGTCGAGTCATTGTATTAACTGTTTCCGGATAAACGGATTATTAGCAAGAAAAAGGTACAATTATTGCATTGAGACAATGGAAATATAATGAATATGATGCTGTTTATTCATGCTTCTAGGGCATTATTTCTCATAATTTTAGTTTTCCCTTTATAGTTATGTCATGAAAAGAAAACTACAAAAAATGGAATTAAGGGTAGCCTCATATGCTTCATCTTTTTAATATCTTTATCATGAAAATAAGTGTCCGATAATTGTGCTCAAGTCTAGAAGAAGAATGCATTAGAATGTTTGGCACTAAATATTTGAATGATGAGCATGATTGCAATGTTGTTAGTATTAATTCTTTGAATATCCATGATGCTAATGATATGCAAAGCCACAAGCTTGGGGAAGCTATGTTTGATGAAGATGATATTTTTTGTCCCCCAAGTTTTGATGAGCAAAATTTATTATGATGAAAGCATGCCTCCTATTTATGATGATTATATTGATGAAAGTGGATTTGGAGAGGTCATGACTTTATTTTGTGATGAATCCACTATTTCGGAAGAGGTTCCAATTGATTATGAGAACAAAAGTTGCTATCTATGATGATTATTGTGATGACTTGTATGCTATAAAGAATAATGATATCCATGAAACTTGTCATCATGATTTTAGTTTTCAATTGGATTATGCCTCACATGATATTATTTTGTTGAGTTTGCTCCCACTATATTCATGAGAAGAATTTTGCTTATGTGGAGAGTAATAAAATTTTAATTGCTTGTAGATCATGAAAAGAATGCTTTAGGTGCTGGTTATATTGTTGAATTCATTCATGATGCTACTGAAAATTATTATGAGGGAGGAATATATGCTTGTAGGAATTGCAATAATATCAAGTTTCCTCTCTATGTGCTTAAAATTTGAAGTTATGCTTGTTTTGCCTTCCTATGCAAGTTGATTATTGTTCCCACAAGTTGTTTGCTCACAAAATCCCTATGCATAGGAAGTGGGTTAGACTTAAATGTGCTAGTCATATTCTTCATGATGCTCTCTTTATGTTAATTCTTATCTTTTATGTGAGCATCATTGAAATCATCATGCCTAGCTAGGGGCGTTCAAACGATAGCGCTTGTTGGGAGGCAACCCAACTTTATTTTTGTTCCTTGCTTTTTGCTCCTGTTTAGTAATAAATAATTTATCTAGCCTCTGTTATGATTGAGTTTTTATGTTTTAATTAGTGTTTGTGCCAAGTAGAACCGTTGGGAAGACTTGGGGAAAGTCTTGTTGATCTTGCTGTAAAAAACAGAAACTTTAGCGCTCACGAGAATTGCTGCCATTTTTATTGGAGAGTGCTATTTAGTTAATTCTTTATATGATTAATAGATAAATTACTCAGGTCCAGAAATTTATTAGAATTTGGGTTCCATAAGTATAGCTTGATACAGATTACTACAGACTGTTCTGTTTTTGACAGATTCTGTTTTTCGTGTGTTGTTTGCTTATTTTGATGAATCTATGGCTAGTAAAATAGTTTTAAACCATAGATAAGTTGGAATACAGTAGGTTATAACACCAATATAAATAAAGAATGAGTTCATTACAGTACCTTGAAGTGGTCTTTTGTTTTCTTTCGCTAACGGAGCTCACGAGATTTTCCACTTTAAGTTTTGTGTTGTGAAGTTTTCAAGTTTTGGGTAAAGATTTGATGGATTATGGAACAAGGAGTGGCAAGAGCCTAAGCTTGGGGATGCCCATGGCACCCCAAGATAATCTAAGGACACCTAAAAGCCAAAGCTTGGGGATGCCCCGGAAGGCATCCCCTCTTTCGTCTACTTCTTATCGGTAACTTTACTTGGAGCTATATTTTTATTCGCCACATGATATGTGTTTTGCTTGGAGCGTCATTTATTTTATTGTTTTGCTTTGCTGTTTGAATAAATACCAAGATCTGAAATTATAATGTTAGAGAGTCTTCACATAGTTGCATAATTATTCGACTACTCATTGATCTTCACTTATATCTTTCGGAGTAGTTGTTGCTCTAGTGCTTCACTTATATCTTAGAGCACGGTGGTGGTTTTTTTATAGAAATAGATGAACTCTCATGCTTCACTTATATAATTTTGAGAGTCCTAAACAGCATGGTAGTTTGCTTTGGTTATGAAATTTAGTCCTAATATGATGGGCATCCAAGAGGGATATAATAAAAACTTTCATATAAAGTGCATTGAATACTAAGAGAAGTTTGATACTTGATGATTGTTTTGAGATATGGAGATAGTGATATCAAAGTTGTGCTAGTTGGGTAGTTGTGAATTGAGGAATACTTGTGTTGAAGTTTGCAAGTCCCGTAGCATGCACGTATGGTAAACGTTGTGTAACAAATTTGAAACATGAGGTGTTATTTGATTGTCTTCCTTATGAGTGGCGGTCGGGGACGAGCGATGGTCTTTTCCTACCAATCTATCCCCCTAGGAGCATGCACGTAGTGTGGTTTTTGATGACTTGTAGATTTTTGCAATAAGTATGTGAGTTCTTTATGACTAATGTTGAGTCCATGGATTATACGCACTCTCACCCTTCCATATTGCTAGCCTCTTCGGTACCGTGCATTGCCCTTTCTCACCTTGAGAGTTGGTGCAAACTTCGCCGGTGCATCCAAACCCCGTGATATGATACGCTCTTCACACATAAACCTCCTTATATCTTCCTCAAAACAGCCACCATACCTACCTATTATGGCATTTCCATAGCCATTCCGAGATATATTGCCATGCAACTTTCCACCGTTCCGTATTATGACACATCATCATTGTCATATTGCTTTGCATGATCATGTAGTTGACATCGTATTTGTGGCAAAGCCACCATTCATAATTTTCATACATGTCACTCTTGATTCATCGCAATCCCGGTACACCGCCGGAGGCATTCATATAGAGTCATACTTTGTTCTAGTATCGAGTTGTAATCATTGAGTTGTAAATAAATAGAAGTGTGATGATCATCATTAATAGAGCATTGTCCCAAAAAAAGCAAAAAAAGAAAGGCAAAAAAAAGAAGGCCAAAAAAATAAAAAATAAAAGGACAATGCTACTATCCTTTTTCCACACTTGTGCTTCAAAGTAGCACCATGATGTTCATGATAGAGAGTCTCTTGTTTGTCACTTTCATATACTAGTGGGAATTTTCATTATAGAACTTGGCTTGTATATTCCAACAATGGGCCTCCTCAAGTGCCCTAGGTCTTCGTGAGCAAGCAAGTTGGATGCACACCCACTTAGTTTCTTTTGTTGAGCTTTCATACATTTATAGCTCTAGTGCATCCGTTGCATGGCAATCCCTACTCCTTGCATAATCATCGATGGGCATCTCCATAGCCCATTGATTAGCCTCGTCGATGTGAGACTTTCTCCTTTTTGTCTTCTCCACATAACCCCCATCATCATATATTCTATTCCACCCATAGTGCTATATCCATGGCTCACGCTCATGTATTGCGTGAAAGTTGAAAAAGGTTTGAGATTACTAAAGTATGAAACAATTGCTTGGCTTGTCATCGGGGTTGTGCATGATGAGAGCATTCTTGTGTGACGAAAATGGAGCATGACTAAACTATATGATTTTGTAGGGATGAACTTTCTTTGGCCATGTTATTTTGAGAAGACATAATTGCTTAGTTAGTATGCTTGAAGTATTATTATTTTTATGTCAATATGAACTTTTATCTTGAATCTTCGGATCTGAATATTCATGCCACAATTAAGAAGAATTACATTGAAATTATGCCAAGTAGCACTCCGCATCAAAAATTCTGTTTTTATCATTTACCTACTCGAGGACGAGCAGGAATTAAGCTTGGGGATGCTGATACGTCTCCAACGTATCTATAATTTTTGATTGCTCCATGCTATATTATCTACTGTTTTGGACATATTGGGCTTTATTATCCACTTTTATATTATTTTTGGGACTAACCTATTGACCCAGAGCCCAGTGCCAGTTCCTGTTCTTGTTTCAGTGTTCGAAGAAAAGGAATATCAAACGGAGTCGAAACGGAATGAAACCAACTGGAGAAGTTATTTTTGGAAGGAAAGCACCGGACTTGGAGTGCACGTCAGGAAAGAAATGAGGGAGCCACGAGGTAGGGGGGCGCGCCCACCCCCTAGGGCGCGCCCTCCACCCTCGTGGCCCCGTGGCTCCCCTGACGTACTTCTTCCTCCTATATATACCCATATACCCTAAAACGATCGGGGAGCACAAATAGATCGGGAGTTCCGCCGCCAGAAGCCTCCGTAGCCACCGAAAACCAATCTAGACCCGTTCCGGCACCCTGCCGGAGGGGGCAATCCCTCTCTGGTGGCCATCTTCATCATCCAGTGCTCTCCATGACGAGGAGGGAGTAGTTCTCTCTCGGGGCTGAGGGTATGTACCAACAGCTATGTGTTTGATCTCTCTCTCTCTCTCTCTCTCTCTCGTGTTCTTGATTTGGCACGATCTTGATGTATCGCGAGCTTTGCTATTATAGTTGGATCTATGATGTTCTCCCCCTCTACTCTCTTGTAATGGATTGAGTTTCCCCTTTGAAGTAATCTTATCGGATTGAGTCTTTAAAGATTTGAGAACACTTGATGTATATCTTGCCGTGGATATCTGTGGTGACACTGGGATATCACGTGATTCACTTGATGTATGTTTTGGTGATCAACTTGCGGGTTCCGCCCATGAACCTATGCATAGGGGTTGGCACACATTTTCGTCATGATTCTCTGGTAGAAGCTTTGGGGTACTCTTTGAGCTCCTATGTGTTGGTTGAATAGATGAATCTAAGATTGTGTGATGCATATCATATAATCATACCCACGGATACTTGAGGTGACATTGGAGTATCTAGGTGACATTAGGATTTTGGTTGATTTGTGTCCGAAGGTGTTATTCTAGTACGAACTCTAGGGCTGTTTGTGACACTTATTGAATAGCCCAACGGATTGATTGGAAAGAATAACTTTGAGGTGGTTTCATACCCTACCATAATCTCTTCGTTTGTTCTCCTCTATTAGTGACTTTGGAGTGACTCTTTGTTGCATGTTGAGGGATAGTTATGTGATCCAATTATGTTATGATTGTTGAGAGGACTTGCACTAGTGAAAGTATGAACCCTAGGCCTTGTTTCCTAGCATTGCAATACCGTCTACCCTCCCTTTTACCATTAGTTACCTTGCTGTTTTTATAATTTCAGATTACAAATCCCTTTATCTCCCATCCATATTGCACTTGTATCACCATCTCTTCGCCGAACTAGTGCACCTATGCAATTTACCATTGTATTGGGTGTGTTGGGGACACAAGAGACTCTTTGTTATTTGGTTGCAGGGTTGCTTGAGAGAGACCATCTTCATCCTATGCCTCCTACGGATTGATAAACCTTAGATCATCCACTTGAGGGAAATTTGCCACTGTCCTACAAACCTCTGCACTTGTAGGCCCAACAACGTCTACAAGAAGATGGTTGTGTAGTAGACATCACACTACTAGGAAAAGGCCTACTAGTGCCGCACCAGTTTTGCCTACTAATGGCGCACTACTGGTGCGCCACTAGTACCACGCCACTAGTATTATATACTAATGGCGCACCATGGGTGCGCCATTTGTATCTGGTATACTAATGGCGCACCACGCCGTGTGCCATTAATATAGACCAACATGTGCCATTAGTATGCCTCCTAGGGGGCCATATTTACCCATGTGCTTTGGCATACTAATGGCGCACTGTGGGGTGATGTGCCATTAGTATCCTTGGCATACTAATGCGCACTGTGTAGTGATGCGCCATTAGTATCCTTTGGCATACTAATGGCGCACTTTGAGATGATGCGCCATTAGTATGAATATTAGGTTTTTTTACTTTTTTGATTTTTGCACAGGTTATAAAATATATTATTGGACATAATATAGACAGCACCACACAACAACAGCAGATTCATCGAATACAATAGAAGATTAGTCTCCGAATACAATTCATCATATTAGTATCCGAATTCAAAAGACCAAACAAAGATAGAACATTACAAGTCTCGAGACCGTGAGTAGCGAGTTTGTCTTCACATTACAAGTTGATATCGATCATCTAAACTGCCATCACATAGAAGAGAGCTGCGGTCATCACGATGAGCATCATCGCGATGAGCATCATCGCGATGAAACTGGTCTTCATCCGGTTCCTCCAACGCTTCCTCCTCTCTCCCGCTAGATAGCGGGCGTATCTAGATTTTGCCTCCGCCCTAGTGGTGTACCCTTTGTAACTATTACCGCTGAAACAGTGAACCTGTCTCCGACACTCCTCCCAGTCGTCGTAGACTCCGGGAACCTTACCCTTGTACACGACATACGGCATCATCTCTATGCACAAGCCAAACAACAGACAATACATGAGCAATATATAAGTATGCAACAAAAGGATTGGAAGAGAAAAGCAAGACATTAATAGCACGATTCATGGTCCTACTAATAAATAGCATCGATTACATCTAAGCTGAACGACTGTCCAAACCAAAGAGACATACAATTCATTAAAGTTTAATTACAACATGAGCCAATCAATGTTTCAGAACTACACATAGCATCACTACTTTCGACTCAACTCATGGGACCGGAGCGTGGATGAAGCCGCCGTCTGTCGTGATGGTCATGAAATCGCGGGCGTTGTCAGCCTGCATTTGTAGCGTTGTGTCTATCTCACTGTTGGATGGTTGATATCTGAGGTAGAACTATGTCGGGACCCCGATCCTAAGTCACCCCGATCTAGAATGTAACACATCATATCACTTGCGGCCTCACGCACGGTATTCCCACGGCTGCCACCTTACCTGGATGGGGACCGTTTGCACCTTTTGGCTCACATATATGATAGTGTCGCTAGCATCCATATGACAAAGAACCGGCGACATGGCTAGTCGTGAATCCAAAGCGGCACTAACTCATGAGGGACAGGCATACATGAATCACCATCGAGCATGTCGGTCATCAACGTGTGAATCCGGGCTGTAGCACGCTACAGGACTCCGGATGTCACCGCGTGACATTTCCCCGAAGGGACAGACACAGGAACGAAGTGAAACACATGCCGGCCAGTCAAGTGTCCTGAGCAGTAGTGCTGGGCTAGCAGGACTCCGGTGAACCGGGCTGTAGCGGACTACTATGGCTCAGGAAGCACTAGACTACATTTCCCCATAAGAGAGGCTGCCAAGGATAAACAACTAGATTGTCGGATCCCACACATAGCAATACACGTTACACGTACGCATAACATGCAAGTATGTGCTGTACAACATGGCATCACAACATAACGCAAACTCATATAGATAAAGGCTCAGAAGAGCCACATAGCATAATACAAACAGGGGTCACATGACCCATCATTCAGAGCATACAAGCAACAAACGGAAGCATTACATGTCTGAGTACAAACAACTACAAAAGAAAAGGGCTGTGAGCCTGACTATCTACAACCCTCCCAAGGGTACAAGATCGTAGCTGAGGTAACAAGCTACTCGTCGAAGTCCAAGTGGTACTACTAGTGAGACAGATGTCTCACCTGCAAAACATAAATAAAGCAAACGTGAGTACAAAGGTACTCAACAAGACTTACATCAGATCCTATCATACATGCATTTGTATCAAGAAGGTAATGTGGGGTTTAGTTGCAGCAAGCCAGCTTTGACTCAGTGGCTATCCTGTTCTACGACAACGAGAAACTTCTTTGAGGTGAGGCAGCGCACACGAGTCCACTACACCACATCAATACACTACTATGGATTCATCCTCGTCTCCTTACGAGAAGGCCATCCATAGCACTCACACTTGTCTTGAGCATTTTAGAGTATCCATTTAAGTTGTCTATGTACCACGTAAGCATCCAAGAAGTCCATAACCGAGGACACGGCTATTCGAATAGATCATGATAACCCTGCAGGGGTGTACTTCTTCACACACGCTCTCACCACTTATCACCATGTACATGTCATGTACCTCGGCAACCTTCAAGCGGAAGCCTGGCGAGGGTGTCGGCCACGACCTGACTAACCACACAAGACTCTATCCAGGTTTATCGCCTATTCGGGTTCCATCCGCAAGGAGATCCGGCCGGGGTGTCGCTCACGGCCCCAAACGATATGTGCAGGGTTCCCAAGCCCACCTCGCCGGATGGATCTACGCTTGGTACACCGTGCCACTTGTGCCTAGTCTGTCCCAAGCCCACCTGGCCGGGTGCCACTTGGTAGACTACTAACACTACCTACAAACACCAGAAACTATTTGCAACTCCTGGATAAAGACCAAGTCGGTTAATAAGTCGAGAGGGGTCGAGTTACCGGAACCCAATGTGTGGTAGTAACTAGTCATTGGACAACATACACAGAACTCAGTGCTTAAGGACGGTTCCAGTGAGACAACCCACCATGTACTCCTACATGGCCTCTCAACGCTACCTTTACCAAATCGTGTTCACACGCTTAACTCTCAACATCAGAACATATCGTACCACTCCAATTCATTCCTAATGAATCAGACCTGACACAACTCTAAGCAATAGCAGGCATGGCATGGCAAGAACACAACATGGCTCAATCAACTCCTACACATGCTAGTGGGTTTTAACTATTTACTGTGGAAATGACAGGTCATGCAGAGGAATGGGTTCAACTACTTCAGCATAAAGTAGCAGTTGAATCGTTGTTTTCCTAATGCAATAAATGAGAGCATGAGCGAGAGAGTAGAATTGTATCGGAATGAACAAGGGGGTTTGCTTGCCTGGTAGATCAATAGGGGGCACTACTTCACTGATAGGTACTCTCGAACACTTCCGGAGCAGGACCTACCGAGAAGGAACGGTGCCAACAATCAATACACAAGCATATGCAACAATATGATGCATGAACATGGCATGAAGATGTGATGCTGTTTGAGCTAATGCAACTAGTATTCAAATTGAATGAAGTCCATTTGAACTAAGGGTTCAACTGCAACCCCAAATTAAGCTCTTATATATGCCATTTTAGTGTTTCACCCATACAGCAGGTATAACTTGATTTTTCATGCATGAAACTGGTACAGATGGATAGATTGAATTTTTCTGATAATTTTTCATATATAACTTATTTCATTCTGAGTTATAGATTATTTTCTATGATTTTTATGAGTTTTGGGCATTTTCTGGAATTTCCTGATTAATTCTAATACCAGAAAATGATTTATTGCGTCAGCACAGCGTCATGCTTGCGTCAGCAAGTCAACAGCGCTGACCAAGTCAAACCTGACGTGTGGGGTCCACACGTCAGTGACTCAGTTAGTTAACAGGGGGTTTAATTAGTCTAATTAGGATTAGTGGGCGTCGGGCCCACTGGTCAGTGACTAACTAGGTAACTAACCTAGTTAATTAGTGTTAATCTAATACTAATTAAATGTCAGGGGGTGGCCCACGCGTCAGTGACACAAGGGGGAGGGTCAACCCTGGTCAGCGGGTCAAATCCGCCAGCGACTCGACGCCGGCGAGGGCCGAGACGGCGAAGGGTGTCGGAAACGCGTCTCCGGCGACCAAATGGGCCACGGAGACCATCTCCGAGGAGCTGGTGCTCGCGCGCATCCACTGGTGCCCTCCGTTTCACCGGAGACAGCCTAAATCAACAGCGGCGACCACTTGGGCGGCGGCCGGAGTTCGGTCGAGCTCGGGTTCGAGGCTGCAGTGGGCGTGGCAATGCGGGCGTAGCACCTATGGCCTCTGCGTGGTGCGGGGAGAGGTTTGGACTTGCTGGGGCGACCATTTGGTCACCGGAGCTGCGTCGGAGACGAGCTCAGGCGGCGACGGTCACGGTCATCGGGGAGGCAGCGACTACGACATGACAGCGAGCGAATGGAGAGGGGGAGGAGAAGCAGCAGCTCACAGCGGTCTCGGTGGGCTTGACGGCGAGCTCGGGGATGCACTGAAGACGGCGGGGCGGCGATGGGGATCCACGGCGGCCGGAGATGAAGACGGCAGCGATGGAGGCGCTCCAGGGCCTTCCGACGCGCGTGGCTCGACGAAAAGCTTCAGGGCGAGGTGGCGGAGCTCGCGGACACGGAGAGAGGCGAGGGGGAAGGCGGTGGCTGCGGCAACGGGGGCCGGTGGCGACGGCAGCGCTCGGCCGTGAGCAAGAAAGCGAGGGAGAGGAGAGGAGAGAGCTGGGGGGGAGTGAGAGAGGCCGAGGGGGATGCGTGGCGTCGTCGGGTGCCTCCAGCGGCGAGCGAGGAAGCAGGAGGTGGCCGGCGCGTGCTCGCGCGCGTCGGGCACACGCGCGCCGTCCTCCTGGCGCGGTGGAGACGGATGACTGGCGTCGGCCAGTCAGCTGGGCCGAGCTACTGGGCCGACTGGTAAGTGGCCCAGGTAAGTCTCTCTCCCTTTTCTGTTTTCTTTTCTATTTTCTGACATTTGTTTGATTTAATAAAAATACAAAACATTTATTTAATTCTGAAAATTAATGTAGGAACTTAATTGGATTATTCCAAAGCCCCACAGTAAAAATCAGATATTAGACATATTAATATATATCACATATATATATCATATGCAAATATTTACCGGATTAACTCAAATGGCCAAAAATAAATACTTCTGAGCTCCCAAAAATATTGGTTGGGATTTTACCTCTGGCCAATATTTTTAGAGAAAATCAGGAACATTTTCTTGGGCCAAATTGAAACAATTTTTATCTGGGTCATTTCCAGAAATGATTCTGAGGGTTTCACAAATCCCCATTTCAAATTTAAATGGAATTTAAACATGATGCACACATGGCTAGCTGGTCTAGGTCATACCAGAACTAGGGATGTGACAACTCGCCCCCACTCGAAGAATCTCGTCCCGAGATTCAGGAGTCGGCGGAAAGAAAGTGGGGTACTCAAGTCGAAGACGATCTTCACGCTCCCAAGTAGCTTCTCTCTCGGAATGATGAGACCACTGAACCTTGAGAAACTTGATGTTATGACGTCGGGTGACACGCTCTGCTTGATCAAGGATGCAACAGGGTACTCTCGATAAGTGAGGTTATCTTGGAGATCAAGCGTTTCGTGGTCCACTCCGCGGATGGGATCCGAGAAGCAACGCCTGAGTTGAGAGACGTGGAAGACATCATGAACTCGAGAAAGATGTAGTGGTAGTTCCAACTGGTAGGCAACCTCTCCTCGTTTAGCGAGAATGAGAAAGGGACCAATGTAATGAGGAGCCAACTTGCCCTTGATACCGAATCGATGGGTACCCTTCAAAGGGGTAACCCGAAGGTAAGCTTTGTCGCCAACTTCATAAGACACTTCCTTATGACGACGGTCATACTGGCTCTTTTGACGAGATTGGGCTGTTTTCAAATTCTCACGAATTATGCGAACTTGCTCTTCTGCTTCCTGAATCATATCCGGTCCAAAGAATTGTCTTTCCCCGGTTTCTGACTAGTTCAAAGGTGTTTGACATCTTCGTCCATAGAGAATCTCGAAAGGAGCTTTCTTAAGACTAGATTGGTAGCTATTGTTATAAGCGAACTCGGCATAAGGAAGACACTTCTCCCAATCCATACCGAATGAGATAACGCAAGCTCTGAGCATGTCTTCAAGAATTTGGTTGACCCTTTCCACCTGACCACTCGACTAAGGGTGGAAAGCGGTACTGAAAGAAAGATGGGTGCCCATGGCAGTTTGGAAACTCTCCCAGAAGTGAGAAGTGAAAAGACTACCACGGTCTGAATTGATCTCTAGTGGAACACCATGAAGTGACACTATTCGAGAAATATATAAGTCAGCGAGCTGACTAGCGGTGATACTCTCTCGAACAGGTAGGAAGTGAGCCACTTTGGAAAGACGATCAATGACTACGAAGATAGCATTATTCCCTCTCTTGGTACTAGGAAAGCCGGTGATGAAGTCCATACCAACTTTATCCCATTTCCATTTAGGAATAGCTAAAGGCTGAAGAGTGCCAGCAGGCCTCTGATGTTCTGCCTTAACGCGACAACAAACATCACAGTTAGCAATGAACTCAGCGATTTCTCTCTTCATCCTAGTCCACTAGAACCTCTGGCGTAGGTCCTGATACATCTTAGTACTACCGGGATGAATCGTGAGAGGGGATTCATGTGCCTCCTTAAGAATCAGTTGTCGCAGATGTTGGTTCTTGGGAATCACCAAGCAATTCTCAAAGAAAACAACACCTCGATCATCCATAGAGAAACATCCACCAACTCCCTTCTTAATGTTTCTCTTGATGCGGATAACACCCCTATCAAACTTCTGATCAGTAATGATCTGATCCTCAAGGGTAGGTTTCGCCACCAAGGTAGAAAGGAATCCATGAGGAGCAATGTGAAGGTTAAGCTTACATAATTCCTCATGGAGAAGTGGCCGGCCCTGTTGCAACATGAGATTGTTGCAATAGAACTTACGACTTAGCGCATCAGCCATGACATTCCCCTTGCCTGGGGTGTAGGTAATTCCTAAGTCATAATCTGAGATCAACTCCAACCAACGTCTTTGCCAAAGGTTCAAATCTGGTTGGGTGAAGATGTACTTGAGACTCTAGTGGTCGGTGTATATCTCGCAATGTTTACCGAGAAGGTAATGTCGCCAGGTCTTAAGTGCATAGACTACGGCTGCAAGCTCTAGATCATGTGTAGGATAATTCTCCTCATGTGGATGCAACTGTCGAGATGCATAGGCAATCACATGGCGATCTTGCATAAGGATGCAACCTAGTCCCTGTCGTGAGGCGTCGCAGTAGATAACAAAGTCTTTAGTGAAATCCGGTGGCACAAGTATGGGAGCAGAAGTCAAGGCGTCTTTTCAGTTCCTGAAAACTGTACTCACACTGTGGGGACCACTCAAACTTTTTATCTTTCTTGAGAAGTTCCGTGAGAGGTTTGGCCACTTTGGAGAAGTTCTCAATGAAGCGGCGACAATAACTGGCTAGGCCAAGGAAACTCCTAACTTGCTTAACCGTTTCAGGCGGAGTCCAATCAAGAACGGCCTGAACTATCTCGGGATTGACAGCAATGCCCTTACCAGAGATTACGTGGCCGAGATAGGTCACTTCTGGCAAGCAAAATTCGCACTTGGAGAACTTGGCATAAAGGCGGTGCTCTCTGAGTTTTTCTAACACAAGTCTAAGATGTTCGGCATGCTCTTCCTCGTTCTTCGAGTAAATAAGGATATCATCGAGGTAAACCACGACGAACTTATCTAGGTACTCCATGAAGATCAAGTTCATCAAATGGGAGAATGTAGCTGGAGCATTGGTTAGACCGAAGGACATGACGGTGTACTCGTACTGGCCATAAGAGTGACGAAAGCCGTCTTAGGAATGTCCCCGTTTGTGATCTTGATTTGGTGGTAGCCTAACCTCAAATCCATCTTGGAGAAGACTGAGGATCCAGCAAGCTAATCATACAGATCGTTGATCCTGGGGAGCGGATACTTGTTCTTTATCGTGACCAAATTAACGGGACGATAATCTACAACCATTCAGTCCCTACCATCCTTCTTCTTGACGAAGAGAACAGGGCAAGCCCAGGGAGAAGAACTAGGATGGATGAAACCCTTTTGCAAGGACTCATCAAGTTGTTTCTTAAGCTCGGCTAGCTCTAAGGGTGCCATCTTGTAAGGTCTCCTAGAAATTGGGGCGGTTCCGGGGATAAGATCTATAACAAACTCTACATCTCTATCAGGTGGAATACCTGGCAGTTCCTCTGGAAAGACATCCAGAAAGTTGCGGACTACCGGGATATCTTCAAGGTCTGGAAGAGGGCTGGCATTTAGAGAATATAGCTGACGCC